>NC_025993.2:127983038-128112202 GCF_000442705.2 Elaeis guineensis
AAAATATTTGGCAATAGCTAAATGAATATGGAGAGTAAATTAATTCAGGACTAATGGCTAAAAGCAAGAATGCAAAAAATAATGAAGAGTTAAAGGGAAGCAAATATGCACACCACAAACAAAAAGATTTATAGTGGTTCGGTGCCAACCTTGCACCTATATCCACTCTCCAAGCTCCTACTTGGAATTCCAATCCACTAATCTTGTATTCAACCCGAATACAAACGTCGAAACTCTGACTCTAGCTATTCCAAGCTAGACCACTTGTTTCGGGTACAAGCCAACCCAATACACTCCGATTCTAGGTTGGATCAACCTTCTCTTATTGGAACCCCTCCAAAACAAAAACCAACACTCAAACTGAGTATAACAATATATACAAATAAGTACAGAGAAAGCTCCTTTAATGAGCGAATATAACTTTAAATTACTTTACTCAAGAGAAGAAGACCCTCTTCGAATTTCTCAAAGTGGTTGGAGACTTGAATGTGCACTTGAGGAGTTGGTGAGCTTGGTTTAAGGCTTCTTCAAGCTTTGAATGAACTCTTGCTTAGGGCTGAAAAGTTGGCTTGAAAAAACCCTTTTTCAAAATCTCTCTTTTGAACTCTTGAATGCTCTTCTTAACTCTTCCAAAAACTTTTTGTTTCCCCCTTTTGGATCCTTTTATAGCTTTAAGAAATAGAGAAAAATATTCTAGGCTGAAAAAGAGCCGTTAGACCACATTAAATGAGCATTAAAAGCACTTAAAATGGGTTAAAAACTACCGTTGTGGAGAAATCCCATCACAGGGGTCGACTCATGGTCGACTCATGGGTCGACCTCTGTGGAAGAAATCAGAAAATATATTCTGTGATTTTTGGCCTAAAAACTACAGGGGTCGACTCATGGGTCGACTCATGCTTGGGGGTCGACTCATGGGTCGGACTCACAGGCTGTGCCAAGCCAAAAAATTCTGCGTGCCAAACAGCTCATGTGCCATGAGTTGACTCATGGGTCGACTCATGATTTCAAACATGCATATCTTTCAAAATACAAGTTCAAAAATAATGAAATTTTTGCCAATAGATCACAAATCTTTTGTCTACCATTTGATACTATCAAATCAGAATTTTGATAAAATTATGATTTTACCCCTGAAGAGCAAAAGTGTTTTTCAAATGAAAATTATTAGTACCCCTTCAACTGCTTTGTAATCATCAAAATCAATCTAGGGAGCAACAATCTCCCCCTTTTTGATGATGAGAAAATACTTGAACAAAAGCATCTATGTGAATCATGAATTTCAAAAGGATGCATTATAGGTGCATTAGCTTGAAAAGAAGATTGATTCTTTTGGCATGTGATACAAGTGCTCATTTGCATAAATAGTTTGCCCATTGCTTAATGATTGAAAATTTGCTCATTTGATTATGTGATTTTGTGTTAGAGTAGAAAATTTGTTTTGTTATCAGAGCAAGTTGTATCTTGAAAAATTGCTCTTCTCATTTGATATTAGTTTTAGTATCAGAGCAAGTTATTAATTAAGTGTTACCAATGCATGTCTAAGAATTAATTGTAAAGTATATCAGAGCATGTCAAATTTTAAGATGTATCAGAGCAAGTTTAATTTTAAAGCATATCAGAGCATGTCTAGAAGTAATTTAAAGGTTGCTCATTTGCATTGTACTTAGCAATTTACTCATTATATTTTTAAGTCATTTAATAATTTTGCTTTTGATTTTGTTCTTTAATTTCTCCCCAATTCATTCATTTTATTTTCAAGTCTTTTAATAATTTATAATTTTGCTTTTGATATTGTTCTTTAATTTCTCCCCAATTCATTCATTTATTTTTAAGTCTTTTAATAATTTATAATTTTGCTTTTGATATGTTTCTTTTTCTTTAATTTCTCCCCCTTTTTGACATCATCAAACATGTCAACTCCCCTCTTTCTCTGAATACGTTTCTCTTAGTGTTTCTTCAAACTTCTTGTGCCAATCATTAATGTTTGCTCCCCCTGAATACAGCAATCATTAACCAAGATATACCATAGATTACCATAGATATGAATTATTAACAAAGAGAAGACATATAATCAAGAGATGATTGACATTATAACAAAGAGTAGATATATAATTAAAAGATAATTGATACCATAGTTGTTTCAATACATGTTCCATAAAAGTCAACCAGTTAATATCATTACATGACCCAAAAGATAGATCCTAGAAAGAACAACACTTAGGATCTAGTAAAGCTCATGACTAGATGGATCGGAGTCATCAGAGATAGGGTGAGGAGATGATGGATCTCGACCAAGAGCACGTCCTCTACCCCGTCTGCCTCTGCCACGAGTGGAGGTGCTGGCACGAGCAGGTGAGCGAGATGAACTAGGAGGCTGAGAACGTTGAGAGGCCAAAGACTGGACTGAAAGAGTGAGTCTAATGGAATCAAGAACGTTCAGTGCTCTCGAAACAGACTGAAGCAGAGCAGTGAACTGAGTAGATGCATGCTCACTCGAGCCTCTGATCTCTCTCCTCAATAACTCATAACCACCCTCCAATGCACCTCTGAGCCTGCCAGCCTCTGCAGTAAGGTCTGTGACCTCAATAGTGCTCTCCTGTGGCTGAGGATGGGCCAAAGCTAAGACTTTCCCCTGCAAGTCAAGAACTCTCCCAGTCAGTCTCAAAATGCTGTCCTCAAGCTGCTGAATCCGAATAGACTGATCTGAGATCAACTGAAATACAGTGGAGATATGGGGGATCAAGGTCTGATCAGATGAATCTAATGAAGTGGATCCGGTGCAAATGTAGAAGTGCTCCACTGTCGAGAAAGCAAAGAAGCCACACGCTGAGAAATCTGCTCGATCTGATCATCAGCCAATCTGTACTCTGGGAAAGGTGCTCTGCTGTCTGACTGCTGAACTGGTGTGTGCCTCCTGGTGAACTCTGAAGGGCCAGCCTCTGGGTCTGAAACAAACTGGATATCTGGAGATGCTGCCCTGAAGTCATGGAGAGGAGATGAGGGACCTTCTTCCTCAGCTCTGTCTTCTACTCTATCCTCAGCTCTCTCTTCAGAATCTTTGATCCAACCACCATCAGTTTTAGTGAATCCCATGCGGTGCAGAGTGTGTTGGTTGATGGTGTCTGCGTGAGAAAGCTTAGCAGATGCCTCTCCCTCAAAACTGACTCCAAACCTCCTGAAAACTAGTGTGAGAGCCATACCAAAAGGCAGATGTGCCTTGGATCTGTTCAGTGTCTCTCTCATGGCCTCAATCATTAAAGCAGAGAGGTTTAATGGGGTTTGAGTGATCACATGAAATATTATACAAATATCTCGGTTAGAAAGGAGGTCATGCCTACCACTCCTTGGGAAGAAAAGCTTTGTCACTAATTGATGTAAGATTCTCATTTCAATTGACAAAATTTTGGCTTCCAATTTATTCAAACTTCCCGAGTAGGTTCCTCCTAGAATTACATTGATCCCCTCTTCCTTCACTGGGAGTTCCATGTAAGAATATCCCTCACAGGGCAAATTAGTATCTCTCCCAAAGTAATAGGATCTAAGCAAATATCAACTCCCTTAACAGTAGAAGTTACTGTTCCATTGCCATAGTGTAGATTTTGATAAAATTCTCTAACCAAGTCTACAAATGTAACTTCCTTGAGAGAGCAGTAAAAACCCCAACCCTGGTTTTTTTATCTTTGTCCCAAAGGAGAAACCTTCTTTTTCAAAGAATCTAAAATCCACATTCTTGCCGGTTTCTACCTTCCTATCAGATAGAGGGATTTTGCTAGGGCTAAGGGGAGACTGAGAGGGACCTTGAGCAGACACTGAAGCCGGAATGGGAGCAGTGGAGGACTGAGCAGCTTGCCTTTTCCTGGGAGCTTTCTTCCAGCTCACGGACTGATTTTCTTCTTTGAGGGAGCTTCATCTTTGGGGCCATTCTTACCATAAGAGCAGGCAGGGAGACTCGGAGGATCAAATGGATGAGTAGAAGGAGGGTTACAAGAGGATGGAAAGAGATTTTGGTGGAGAGAAGAGACGGTTTTGAGAAGAACGGTGGAGGCTAGGGCACGCTCCAACCGCTTCAATCAAGGGAGAAAGATGCGAAAAGCTCCTTTCCCAGGCGGTGATTTGAGGTGGAGAGGAGAAGGGAGAATGTTCTTGGGTTAAATCCTTGGTTTTGGAGAGAAAGAAGATGAGGATGACGGGTCTTGGAGGGAGGAAGACGAAGAGAATAGAGGGTCGGCTCATGAACAGGTTTTAAGACAAAATGGAATGAGCCCGTGGGATGTTGGTCGAAAATTACAAGTTTGCCAATGGGTCGACCCTAGGAGGTCGACTCATGAATCACAAAAATTCAAAAAAAATATATGAATAAATTCTAAAAAAATTTAGAATTTTGGGAGAAGAATTTTGCTCAATGACAGGTTGTGAGAATGATAATCTTGAGCTTTTAGGACCAAGAGAGATGATAGAAATTGATCTCAAATCGATTCCTTGAAATGGAGAAATACTTAGGCATAAGGATCAAGAATTCCTAGATTTCTCCTAATTTCATAGAATCTATCCTCGCTAAGGGCCTTTGTAAAGATATCAGCTAATTGATTTTCAGTACAAACATATTCAAGAGTTATATCTTTATTTTGAACATGTTCTCTTATAAAATGATGTCTTATTTCAATATGCTTAGACCTTGAATGTTGAATTGGATTTTTAGTTAGATTTATGGCACTAGTGTTGTCGCATCTTATGGGTGTTTCATTAAGTTTGATTCCAAAGTCTTCGAGTTGTTGCTTAATCCACAAGATTTGAGCACAACAACTTTCGGCTGCAATGTATTCGGCCTCAGCCGTAGACAGTGCTACCGAATTTTGTTTCTTGCTAAACCAGGAGATTAGGTTAACTCCAAGAAATTGGCAAGTTCACTTGTGCTTTTTCTATCTAATCTACATCCAGCAAAATCAGCATCTGAATATCCTAATAGATCAATTAGTGAGTCCTTAGAGTACCATAACCCTAGAGTTTGAGTACCATTCAAGTATCTAAGGATTCTTTTAACAGCATTCAAATGAGATTCTTTAGGATTAGATTGAAATCTAGCACACAAACAGACACTAAACATGATATCAGGCCTACTTGCAGTTAAATATAATAGAGAGCCAATCATACCTCTATAGTATTTTAAGTCTACACATTTACCTTCTTCATCCTTGTCAAGCTTACATGAGGGGCTCATGGGTGTGCCAATTGCTTTGGAGTTCTCCATTCCAAATCTTTTGAGTAATTCCTTGGTGTACTTGCTTTGGGTGATGGAGATTCCTTCTTTTATTTGTTTGATTTGGAGTCCGAGGAAGAAAGTGAGTTCTCCCATCATGCTCATTTCGAACTCCCCCTGCATGAGCTTAGCAAAGTCTTGACAAAGAGATTCATTTGTAGACCCAAAAATTATGTCATCAACATAAATTTATATTACTAACATATCATTTTGATTTCTTTTAATAAAGAGGGTTGTATCTACATTACCTCTTGAAAAACCATTATTTAGTAAAAATTTGCTTAGCCTATCATACCAAGCCCTAGGTGCTTGTTTTAATCCATATAAAGCTTTATTTAATTTAAAAATATGATTAGGAAAAGCATGATTTTCAAATCCCGGGGGTTGTTCTACATAGACTTCTTCAGCAATATATCTATTTAAAAATGCACTTTTGACATCCATTTGAAATAATTTGAATTTCATAAAGCAAGCATATGCAAGTAGAAGTCTAATAGCTTCTAATCTAGCAACAGGTGCAAAGGTCTCATCAAAATCAATTTCTTCTTCTTGATTATAACCTTTAGCAACCAATCTTGCTTTATTTCTTATTACATTACCATGTTCATCTAATTTATTCCTAAAGACCCATTTTGTGCCAATTATTGAATAATTTTTAGGTCTTGATACTAAAGTCCATACATTATTTCTTTCAAATTGATTAAGTTCCTCTTGCATTGTATTAATCCAATTATGATCATTTTCAGCTTCTTCAATAATTTTTGATTCAAGATGAGATACAAAAGCACAATGATTAAATACATCTCTAAGTGAAGAACGAGTTTTTACCCCATGCATAGGATCACCAATAAGTAACTCCTTAGGGTGATTGTGAACATACCTCCATTCTTTGGGTAAGTCATTTGTACCTTGAGGTTGTTCTTGAATTACTTCACCTCTCTCATCCTGTTTGTCTTCTTGTTCCTCGTCCTCTTGAGTTGTTGAATCTTTCAAAGTGATCTCCTTCATTCCTTCTATTAGAGGATCTGCATCATCAACACCCTCATTCTTCCTTGAAGGAAGATCGTTGATTCATCAAAAACAACATGTATGGACTCCTCTACTACTAAAGTTCTTTTGTTAAAAACTCTAAAAGCTTTACTAGTGGAGGAGTAACCAAGAAAGATTGCTTCATCTGATTTTGCATCAAATTTATCAAGTCTTTCTTTACCATTATTTAATACAAAATATCGGCAACCAAAAACATAAAATATACAATATTAGGTTTTCTTTCTTTCCAAAGTTCATAGAGATTTTCTTTAAATTTGTCTAATCAAAGCACGATTTAAAATGTAACATGCTGTGTTAATTGCTTCCGTCCAAAAATATCTTGGAAGGTTGCTTTCACAAAGCATGGTACGGGCCATTTCTTCTAAGGTTCTGTTTTTCCTTTCTACTACCCCATTTTGTTGGGGTGTCCTAGGAGCAGAGAAGTTATGGCCAATTTCATTTTTATCACAAAAGTTTTCAAAGTCTTGATTTTCAAATTCAGTTCCATGATCGCTTCGAATATTTTGAATTGAAAATCTTTTTTCATTAGTGACTTTTCGATAAAATTTAGTGAAAATATGAAAAGTTTCATCTTTGTGTGCTAAAAAGAAAACCCAAGTAAAATGAGAGTAATCATCTATAATTACAAAACCATATCGTTTTCCTCCTAGACTAGTGGTTCTAGTTGGTCCAAATAAGTCCATATGCAAAAGCTCTAAAGGTCTAGAAGTTGAAACAATATTTTTGGATTTAAATGAAACTCTTGTTTGTTTACCTAATTGGCATGCATCACAAATTCTATCCTTTTCAAAATTCAATTTTGGCAAACTAAGAACTAATTCTTTCTTAATTAATTTTGAAAGAGAATGCATGCTAATGTGTGCAAGTCTGCGATGCCAAAGCCAACTTGTCTCATTAATTTTAGCATTTAAGGATACTAGGCATTGCATGTTTATTTTGGTTAAATCATTTAAATCTATCATATAAATATTACAATGTCTATGTCCAATAAATTTAATGCCATCATTAACAGGACTAGTTACATTGCACACAGACGATTCAAAAACAACTTTATATCTTTTATCACAAAATTGACTAATACTTAGTAAATTGTGCTTTAAACCATCTACTAACAAAATATTTTCAATGTATTTGGAGGGAGTGATACCAATGTTACCTATACCGATGATCTTTCCTTTGCCATTGTCTCCAAAGGTGACCATCCCTCCATCCCTAGCATCAAGCGTGATGAATTGTGATTCATCACCAGTCATGTATCTCGAGCATCCACTATCAAGATACCATTTTCTATTTCCTCATTGGGATGCTAGACACACCTGCAAGCAAAAGTCAAGTTTTTGTTTTAGGTACCCAAGCTTTCTTGGGTCCTTTTTGGTTAGTCATAATGGTTCCTTTTGGAACCCATATTTTCTTTATAGTTGATTTTGCAGATTTGTTAGAGAAGCAAGTGTATGATTTATGTCCTACTATACCACATTTGAAACAAGTAATATTGGTAGACTTGTTACTTAAAGAGTTTATATAAATATTTTTCAGATATTTTTATTTCTTCAAGGGGTTATAGCCAAGTCCAGCCTTATCATACACGACTTTTTGATTATCAAGAATCATATTGAGTTTATTTGAACTCAAGGTAAACTTTTCTACTATTGGTTTTAGCTTGGCGATTTCATTCTTTAAGCTTTGATTTTCTTGAAGCAGGGTGGATTTTTCAATTGAAATATTTTCAGTTTGTTTCAATAAAGATTGATTTTTCAATTTTAGTTCTTTATTCTTCATCCCTAGTTTCTTTAATTCATCAACTAAATTATAGAATGCTTCATGTAATTCTTCAAATGTAAAGTCACTAGGGGTTTCGGAAATTACCTCATTTTCGTGTGCCATAAGGCACAGGTTGGCTTGTTCGGTTGAGGTTTCCTCATCAGAACTTGAGTCATCACTTGCACTCCATGTGGCCATCATGGCCTTCTTCTTGAACTTCTTGGGACCTTTCTTCAGTTGTGGGCATTCGGATTTGAAGTATCCCGGCTTCTTGCACTCGTAGCAGATAAGGGGTTGGTCTTTCTCTTTTTTTTTGCTTTATTCCCCTTTTGTGAATGGCCTCTTCCTCATCCCCTATTTTCTTTTTCTCAAAAATTTCTTAAATCTTCGGGTGATGAGTGCCATCTCTTCATCCTGTTCTTCATCTTCAGTGTCATCAGTTTCTTCATCTGGTGGAGCTATGGATTTTAGGGCAATGGTTCTTTTCTTTTTGACTTCTTCCTCTTGATGTTGCTTCATGCTTAGCTCATGAGTCATCAAAGATCCAAGAAGCTCTTCTAGAGGTAGAGTGTTCAAGTCCTTGGCTTCTTGGATGGCAGTCACTTTGGCTTCTCAAGTTCTTGATAAGGATCTGAGAATCTTTCTTACAAGCTCGCTGTTAGTATAGGACTTACCAAGACTCTTTAAACCATTAATAATATCAGTAAAGCGAGTAAACATTCCAGTTATGGACTCATCATGCTCCATTTTAAACAATTCATATTTATGCACAAGCATGTTTATTTTAGACTCTTTTACTTGATTGGTTCCCTCATGAGTTATTTCTAACCTATCCCATATTTCTTTAGCAGATGAACAAGTAGAAATGCGATTAAATTTGTTTGCATCAAGAGCACAATAAAGAACATTCATTGCTTTAGCATTTAATTGGGCCATCTTCTTATCAACATCATCCCATTCTTTCTCGGGTTTGGTTGATTCCTCACCATCTATAATTTTAGTGGGTGTATGAGGACCGTTCACTATGATACTCCACATATCATAGTCGAGTGCTTGTATGAATATTTTCATCCGAGCTTTCCAATAGGTGTAATTAGACCCATTGAAAAGTGGAGGTCGGTTGGTGGATTGCCCCTCGGCAAGAGAAGTGCCGACGTGGGTTGCCATAGATCTTTGGCTCTTTAATTGTTTAGATCAAAGAAGGGCTAGAGCACCGGGCTCTGATACCACTTGTTGCCCAGCTATGCAACCCAAGAGGGGGGGGTGAATTGGGTTTTTAAAAATTTTAAGCTCAACTTATGACTTATAAAAAATATTTGGCAATAGCTAAATGAATATGGAGAGTTAAATTAATTCAGGACTAATGGCTAAAAGCAAGAATACAAGAAAATAATGAAGAGTTAAAGGGAAGCAAATATGCACACCACAAACAAAAGGATTTATAGTGGTTCAGTGCCAACCTTGCACCTACATCCACTCTCCAAGCTCCTACTTGAGAATTTCAATCCACTAATCTTGTATTCAACCCGAATACAAACGTCGGAAACTCCGACTCTAGCTATTCCAAGCTAGACCATTTATTTCCGGGTATAAGCCAACCCAATACACTTCGATTCTAGGTTCGGATCAACCTTCCCTTGTTTTGGAACCCCTCCAAAACAAAAACAATCACTCAAACTGAGTAAAATAATTTATATCACAAACAAGTACAGAGAAAGCTCCTTTAATGAGCGAATATAACTTTAAATACACTTTACTCAAGAGAAGAAGACCCTCTTCGGATTTCCTCAAAGTGGTTGGAGACTTGAATGTGCACTTGAGGAGTTGGTGAGCTTGGTTTAAGGACTTCTTCAAAGCTTTGAATGAACTCTTGATTAGGGCTAAAAAGTTGGCTTGAAAAACCCTTTTTCAAAATCTCTCTTTTGAATGCTCTTGAATGCTCTTCTTAACTCTTCCTTTTAAAAACTTTTTGTTTCCCACCTTTTGGATCCTTTTATAGTTTAAGAAATAGAGAAAAATATTCTAGGCTGAAAAAGAGCCGTTAGACCACATTAAATGAGCATTAAAAGTACTTAAAATGGGTTAAAAACTAGCCGTTGCAGAGAAATCCTGTCACAGGGGTCGACTCATGGGTCGACTCATGCCTGGGGGTCGACTCATGGGTCGACCTCTGTGGAAGAATACCAGAAAATAGGGTTCTGTAATTTTTGGCCTAAAAACTGCAGGGGTCGACTCATGGGTCGACTCATACCTTGGGGGTCGACTCATGGGTCGACTCACAGGTTGTGCCAAACCAAAAATTCTGCGTGCCAAACAGCTCATGTGCCATGAGTTGACTCATGGGTCGACTCATGATTTTCAAACATGCATATCTTTCAAAATACAAGTCCAAAAATAATGAAATTTTCGCCAATAGATCATAAATCTTTTATTCTACCATTGGATACTATCAAATCAGGGTTTTGGTAAAATTATGATTTTGCCCTTGAAGAGCAAAAAGTCTTTTTCAAATGAAAATTATTAGTACCCCTTCAACTGCTTTGTAATCATCAAAATCAATCTAGGGAGCAACACTTCTCTATCTTTCTTTTAACTCTTCATCTCCTCTAGAAGTTCATCTTCAACTTCTGAAAAGATTTTCAAGATTTAAAAAAAAGATCTAGATTAGTCAAGAAAAAGGTTTTCGTGCGAGCTAGCACTCCCGAAAATATCGATCAAATTGGAGCTTCAAGTGGATTTTTTATAAAGGTCAGATCATGTGCGGATGTGAGCAACCAGCAAGGACCCTCTCTACCATATCTTTTAGTGGCGGTGATCATCGACCTGTGCTTAGGTATCAAGTTCTGAACTCAGATTGAAAGTAGATGTTATCTACTGCTCACATGCATGCATGCTGATTTTATCTTCAGTATTTTTTAGATTTTATATGCAACGTATCATATTATAGATCCTAGAATTGATTGATTTAATAATTAGATCATATACATGTTAGATTAATTTGATTAATCTAATTATCTTTCACTATAATTTATTCAAAAAAAATTTCAAAATATATGCATGAAATCACCTACGTTTTCCAACAGTAATATCATAGCCAGATTCGTTATGACATGATTTATGTGCATATTAAATTTAAATTTAAATTTTATTTAGATCTAATATATAATATTTTAATTTAAATTTAATTAATGATTGATCGCACAAACTGACATAAGGTTGTCCTACTATAGGGTTTATCCCTTACAGTGAAAAGGTTATCCTAATTTATGCTAATCATTGATAAAATCTGATTTTATGTCATGCATGTGATGTTTATGATCTGATTTAGATATTATCTAAAATTATAATTAGATCTCATATAATTTAGATTAGATCTAAATTTATGCATATATGATATGTGATTAGATTAGATGATCTGATTAGCAAGTACTTAGATTGGGTTGATCGCCAGATCGTCAAGTTATAGGAGTAAGAAGGGTTTAAAAACCCTCTCTTTCCATTCGATGGGGTACTCTTATGACATGTAGGGGTGCCATATGATTAGATTGCATAAACAAGAATACAAAAGAAAGAATTTATTTTTCTACAAAATCTTAGATCTTAAAACTCTAAGTTTGTTGTATGTGATACAAAGTTGTATGAAAAATATAGCATCTAATCTACATGATTAAAATTATTTTAATCATAAAAAAATAAAATTTTGAATCATAAAAATTTTAGATATGATCTAAAAGTATTATGATTGATTTTATTTTAGTGGTATGCAAGAATTTTCAGATTTAAAACTTTTTGAATCGTACTCGCACAATTATTGAGCCGACTAATTTTAAACTGAGTTGACTCAGTTTTCTTGTGTAGCCTGCTCAATGTTGATTGAGTCGATCTAATTTCAGAATAAAAAAATTTTACATAAAATTATTATAAATTATTTACAAAAAAAGATTAAAATTATTTCAAATCATAATCTAAACCCATGTTGATGCTGAACTTAATTGAGAATTTAGTGTAGAATTGAGTAGATCTAGAATTATGAATTAAAGATCTAATGTCCTTCGCATAAAATATGAGGGCATGGATTAGTTCAAATCAGGTCCTCTTAATTGGGTTAGACCTAAGGTTAGAATCAAAGAGTTAATGGACTAACTAGAGAAATTGATTACATCTAACTAAATATTTAATTAGATTAAATTAGAGTTTCTCTGGAACCAATACAATAATTGTAGATGGTCAAGTCTATATCTTTGATTAGATCAAATGAATCTTGATTATGACTCAGTGGTTGAACCTAAATCATTAGGTTGGTCAAATCAAAATTAATTAATCAATTAGTATCTAAGGTAAGTACGGCATTTCGATCGGTGGTTTTTAATTGGGAATGGCTTATCTGGCTATTTCGATGGTGTCTAAGGCAAGCTTGACAGATCCTCCTATCGATTTTACTTATCTGGCTAATTTGATAGATTATGTCTTGATTAGACCACTAAGTGATTCAAGTTGACCCATGCCATTAAGATTGATTAGTGTGACTGATCTAGGTGTCTGTTCAACTAGCATGATTTTAATCCAATTCAATAACTTGATGAAGTCAGTGGGAGGATTGTGGTTTACTGGTTGATCTCTTCTCTTTTCTCAATTCATAAATTAAATCTTCTAGATCCCTAAAATGAGCTAGTTATTGGAATAACTAGATCATAGCCTTTCATTAAGTTGGGTGATAATGGGTCCATTAGTATGATGATCCTTGGAAGTCCAAAAGCCTGGTGTTCATCTGCTATTGGAATTATCATTCAATAATATGATGACTTAGTCGAGTCTGTCTGTCAAGTAGTCAGGTTAGCCGGTCAAAGTCAGGCATGATTATTTGGTAGTTGGATTCGTAAGTGTGATCATATTAATGGTTGGACCTAGGGCTTGCAGAGAAGATCAAAGTCAACTGAAAAGTTATTTGGGGTTAAATCAATCACAAAAAATTATTTGGTGAAATAATTGGTTAAAAACCTACCCATAGATATACATAGGTGAGCTGGCCAAAGTCGGACTCATGTGCAGTCTATGTAGATTCTAGTACCCACTAAGGAATTAGAGTAATTCTTTGGACTGGAGGTAGAGGCTACCAATTCGATCAAAATAGTGGGAGAACCTTTAGACTAAAGTCTAAATCTTTAGACTTAACCGATTCATAAACATAGAGGTTTTATATTTCTCTTTCAGTTATGGCTAGATGTCTATTGCTCCATTAACTGTTTGATAGTGACTTATAGGATCCAACTTTGATAATTGATATCGAAAGTTACAAATAGTTCGAGAGCATGAATGGATCCTAAATATGATTATGGATCCAGCACCTAATGTTTCCATATCCAACAAACATGATGTGATCAAAGACACTTATCAGAAGTGGCCAAATGATCATATCACCATGTAGTATTTTTTTGAGAGCACAAAGAACATGAATTTAGTTATAAATTCGATGATGTTCAGTGGAAGAAAATTTTTTAAATATTGAAAGAGTTTTTTTTTACACCTCTGAAGATGTGTCTTCAGTGGGGCAACAATCTTTTGAGAAAAAAAAGAAAAAAAAGGTGCAAGAAAGTCGTGCTTGGGCTGAGGAGTCTGAACTGATAAAAAAATCTAAGATTAACCTAGTCTAGCAGAGTCCCTTGATCCGAACAGGCAAAGAAAGAAAAATCAGCAAAAGATTGCTGAACAAGATACTTATATGATAACACCTTATGATTTCTCTATCTGTGACACTATTACCTGGATATTGGATATCAAAAATCTATGTAAATTGTTGCAATGACTTCAGATTAGTAGAAAATTTGAAAATAGCAAGAAGTTCCTGAATATTAGAGATGGAAGTTATGTTTCAATCTTGGTTTTAAGAATCGTCAAGTCTATTTTTAATTCTAACAATATCATTTTAGTGATTGTCACTATTGTCTAATGATTTTGTGATATCATTATGAATGATATCAAAATCATGTAGATAATTAAGAAATGATATTTACACAGCCTGTTAGTATACTGTACACAACAAACTTCTTAGAGTAGATAATGTCATGAAAATCTACCTTTGGCAATTTAGGCTCGATCATATAAATAAGAATAGGATCAATAGAAAATAATTCTTAAGGTCAATGATTGTAAATTATTGTCAACCTATTAATCCTATCTCCTTAGTAAGATGACCAAGTCATTTTTTGTCGGAAAAGGTGAATGAGCCAATAATATTTTGAGTCTGATACATATTGATGTATTGGATCTACGAACATATTTGTCACAAATTTTAGACTATTTAAAATATTCAAATGATTCCATAAATAGATAGAGAAACAAACTGAAAAGAGTATTGAAATCTTTTGGTCAGACCAAAAAGGATAATGCCCTTTCGATGAATTTTTGACATATCTAGAAGAGAATAGGATTCTCTCTTATTAGAATCGACTTTGTTAGATATAGTTCGATCTATAATAGAGTTTACAAGTCTATCAGTCTCCTTTCAAGGTTATGCTCTTTAGACTACTTATTATGTTTTGAACTGGATTCTGAATTAATCAGTTGCAAAGACTCCATATGAGATATGGACTAGACATAAGCCAATACTTTCTTACCTTGAGGTTTGGGAGTATTCATTTTATGTCGAGCATTTGCAAACCAATTAATTTGGATCTCAGTCCTATATATATTATTCTGTAGGATAATCCTAAAGAATCTAGGGGATATAACTTCTACCATGCTAAAGAACAAGAATTGTTTGGCATTCTTTTTAGAAAAAGAGTACCTTGGTGAAAGTACTGATGCTTTTAATGTAAAACTTATGAAGTTTAACAGGTAGAAGAATCGATACAATTCAATGAACCCATAGAACTAGATTTGATTAGATCATATCTGAAATTCATTGAAGAGGCACCATGAAGGAGATCTGGTAGAGTACCGGATTCGTCGGATAGAGATTTTGATTTCTAGATCTGGGATGTGATCCTATTGAACTCATCGAGAATAACAAGGATCTGATCACCTACATAGATATCATGCAGAGATTTGACTTCGATTAATGGCTTGAAACCATAGAGTCCGAAATTGAGTCCACGAAGGTCAACGGTGTATGGACACTCGTTGATCCACTCGAAGGGGTAAAACTCATAAGATGTAAGTGGATCTTCAATAGGATCAAAGAATGCAGATGAGAAGGTGGAGACTTACAAAGCTCGTCTGGTTGCCTAAGAATATTGTGAATATTATGGTATTGACCATAATGAGATAATTTTCTCCTGTGGCAATGCTAAATATTTTAGAGTTGGAACATGCTTTTGATAAATGATCAAAATGCATGACTTCATTGAGAACGAAGAAAAATCCTGCAAATACAAATGGATTAACAATTTTATGAGATATTTTTTATTTTATATATAAATAAAATTTTCTTAATCATGAATGATATTTCTTACATTACAGAGAATAAAGGTTTCACTATTATCATTGCTCTCCATAAAGGACTTCGAAAAAGCATCTCTCATCCTAGGGATGAACATCTATAGAGATAGATCTAAGAGGCTGCTTGGGGTATCCCAATTCAACGTACATAGAGTGTTTATGAATAGAATTTATTCTATCATATACATAATGTATGAGATCAGATATGATATACTCACTAGAGTAGTAAGTGGATATCTGCAAGATCCAGATGAGAATCACTAGAAGATCATTCTTAAGTATTTAAGAAATATTAAAGATCGATGACTTAGTTATGGAGAATTTGATTTAAAACTTATAAAATTTGATTTCAATTTTTAGTTGGATATAATAATAGTAAGAACATGTTGGAATATATCCTTATCCTAAATAATGGAGCAATCTACTGAAAAAGTTCCAAACAGAGCAATATAGTCAAATTCAAATTGTGAGGCAGAATGTATTACAGCATTCGATGCTTGCAAGGAAGCTATGTGATTGTACAGGTTTATTGGCAAGCTAGGATTGGCACCCTCTGATGATAGTTCTACTGCATTGTACAGCACCAGAGCCATAGCTAATGCCAAAGAGCCGAAGTCTCTTGGCTTACCAAGCATTTTGCATCATGACTATCTTATTCAAAAAATCTATTAAGGTGACGTCAATCTTTAGAAGATCGACGGAAAGGATAACTTGACCAATCTATTTACTAAAGCCTCGGTATCTAGAAATTCTGAGATGATAAATCGAAGATGGATATATGATACTATATTGATTGATTTTAATCCAAGTGGAAGTTGTTGGGAAATGTATCCTAAAATCAATCGTTTGACGATTGTGCTAATTATAAATGTATACGAATTGATAAATAATAAAAATTATTTAATATTTTTCATCATAAAGTTACATCTTTTAATGGACTTCTATATTTTGATGAAGTCTTTAGGACTACTTTGATCGATAAAGAAAAATTTACTATGTAGTCCTTAAATTGGTTCGCAACCAAACGATACGCTATTACTAGAATGATAGCAATATCAAGTGTCGGTCGTTGTGTGCCATATACGTTGGTTGTCTTCATAAATAAATGATGTGGAGACACTGGTATGGCAAGTAGGTGAGATGTAGGAGTACATCATCACTGAACGTGACCAACTGTGAAGCACTCTGCTGTCAAGGGTAGCTCGCAAAAATATAGGTATAAGTGTCTCTCTGATCTGAGATCACCATAGTGACTTACAAGCAACTTACTATACTTTGGTATCAATTAGCTAGTTCAGTGATGAAAGATTTTTGGGTATAATCAAGTACTTGTCAAGTCAGTACATGAGTCAAGATGGGATTGACCTCTTTGAATTAGCAGGAGTTAATGTATCAATGTATTTCAATTTAGCAAAACCTGAGCCCGAATAATCCACGTGATGGATTTGAAAGATTGAAATATAATATGGATGACTTATCTAGGATTGATAGTTAAATTCTAGGTCATCCTCGAGCATTAGGATTTAAGGGATGAATTATACGGTAATCATACGCCAATAGGTTCTTGAATGTTGCTTCACCTTCGTTCGACCTATCCAAATGTCGGGTCACTATTGCTAGATAGTTATATCGATTGGTTCAAAAAGTTATTCTTATACTATCAACTTAGGTTTGAACCTATGGGTCACACTCAAAAGAAGTTTCTGACTGATCATGTGGCTGATCAACGATTGAGAATCGTTTAAGAGCTTAATTGTCAATTTGATTGATGGTTAACCTTATGCAAAAGTTACAATAAATTAATTCATCAAGTGTTAGTAAATTAATAAAAAATTAATTAATAATTAGATTACTGATTAGCTCAATTTGATTGAGCAAAAAGGATTAAATAAAATCTAATTGAATTGGATTCAATTAGGTTTGATCCGATTAGGTTATGAGATGATCTAATCGCTAAGGAAGAATTATCCCTAATTTGATCAGGACTTTAGTTCGATCAATTCTTAATTTAAGTAAAATTTGATTAAAAATTTATGAATCTAATTAGATTGAGTTTTATATATTTTATTTGGGCTAAACCAGATGTGATTTGGTTTGGATTCAAATAAGAAAATTAAGAGTCCTTATTGGAATAGGACTCTTCTCTCCATGCGCCTCCCACTTGATACCATATATCTCTGCGCACAAAATTATTTTGCATGAGATTTTTTTTACATCAAAGTCTCCTTTTCTTTTCTATCTCATGACTAAATCTAATTTAATTTCAATAAAACAAAGATTCTAAAATTAGATTTTAAAATATTCCTTACCAGGAGAATCTATTCTTACCCAAATCATCTCTCTACGCTAACTTATTTTTTTCTCCTTATATGTGAGATATTTTGAGGAGATTTTTTATGGAAGATTATAAATTTATCATAAAAAAATATGAAAAGGATATCCCATATTTTTTTGATATGTTTTAGGATATGAACTTGTGAAGGGAGGCGACATCTTGTAAGAGTCCATGATCACTAGGACTCTTCACCCACCTCCTTACACGCCTATAAAAGGAACTTTTGTGGTTTTTTTTATACATGTAAGACATCAGAAGAAGAGTTCTTCATATGGAGGAGCTTGGGGCATTATTCATGGTGTGAAAAATAAAGAGAAGAGTCCTCTCTCTTGGTGTGTGTGCAAAAATCTGAATTCTAGATTTTTGATCCTAAGAGTTTGGAAAGAGAGAATAAATTAAAAAAAATTATTTTATTCTCTATCTTTCTTTCACCTCTTCATCTCCTCTAAAAGTTCATCTTCAATCTCTGAAAAGATTCTAAAGATTTAAAGAAAAGATCCAGATCAGCCAAGAAGAAGGTCTTCATGCGAGCTAGCACTCTCGAGAAGACCAATCAGATTGGAGCTTCGAGTGGATTTCTCGTTGAGACCGGATGCATGTGCGGTTGCGAGCAACTAGCGAGGATCCTCTCTACCATATCTCTCTGCAGCAGTGATCATTGATCCATGCTCAAGTATTAAGTTCTGAACTCAGATTAAAAGTAGATGTAATCTACTGCTCACATACATGCATGCTGATTTTATCTTCAATATTTTTTAGATTTTATATGCAACATATTATATCATAGATCTTAGAGTAGGTTGATTTGATGATTAGATTATATACATGTTAGATTAATTTGATTAATTTAATTATCTTTCACTATAATTTATTCAAAAAAATTTTAAAATACATGCATGAAATCGCTTACATTTTCCAACAGTCTTCTTTCCATCATTTCTCTTTGTTGTAGTGCTTGAAATTCATGCGATCTCTTTTGGGTTTGGGCTTGAATTGGTCTTGGTATTAAATTCTCCCCCTCCTAAAAAAGTTTCATCCTTAAAAAATTTTTTATCTTTCTTTCAAAAAGTTGGGAATTCATAGTTCTGATCTCATCATCAAACTTTTCAAAATTCTAATTCTCGATATAATTGCATCATTAAATTATTTTATAAGAAAAGGGCCAATACCATAAGGGTTGATCTGAATTAGAATCATTCATTTTTTGAAATCAAAATTAATATCTTAATTCTAGATAAGAATATTAAGTTTTTTATCAAAAATATTAATCACTTTTGATATAATCGACCTATCACAAGATCATGAACAAATTTTACTATACTCTCAGTGTTGGAATTCAAAGTTAGGAGCATGCATGTGTGTTTCAAAATTTTATTTTTTAAATATCATAATAAAATATAAGATTAAAATATTTTTAATTTGAATCATGCATGCATAAAAATATAAAACCACAAAGTTTTAGTTCATGTGCTGAAATTGACATATGCTGAAATTCAGATTGTGATCAAATCGCATGCCTGTTTCGTAATCATTTTCTTCAAATCTGGATCTAGAAGAGAATTGGTTTTCTTCTAGTTGCATAAGTGTCTGGCCTCTATGGGTGTCCACTCAGGATCAACTTGAAATAGCTCTCTTCAAATTAAATTTTTTTCTCTAAGAAAATTCAGTCTGCTGAATCTGAACGAAGCCTGGATCGCGATCAACAATTAATCTCTTTTCTTAATCTTCTTCTTCTCTTCTTCTCTTATCTTTCTCCCTTACTTTGTGCTGCTACCAAGCTCTGAAAACCAGCAATGGAGGGACACGCAACAACCTTGGGCGTGAGGAAGAAGGAATGCTGCAACAAAAGGGGACGTGTGGGACATCCCAAGGAGAAGAGAGGGGAGGAGGGAGGAAGAAGAAGAGAGGGTGTGGGGCTTCTCTTTATGGCATGTGGGGTTGCTAGTTGGATACTCTAGGGACCTTAGGAGAGGTCTCTTTAAATAGGCATAAGGATTGAATCCTATTCAATCTCATAATACAAGTCCTACTTGCATTAGGTTTCTTAATAACTTAAGTTATTTAACTTACATTAGAAATCCTATTAGGTGCCAACTCTTAGAGCCCTTGCACCCAATTAAATACATCCTCTTTTGCATCCAAGGGACACCCCATATTAGATTAAAAGGCCCTCTAATCATAGGACACATCCAACTTGATCCAATCAAGGTGGTGCCCCAAAATAACTATCAAAAAAATTAATAAGGGACTTGCACCCTTAGTTCATATGATCCAAAATTTTAGACACCCAACAATTGGAGTCAAATAAATCTTATTCATTTAGGTCATTTAGGTTATTTTCTTAATCAAATAAAAAATTTAAACAAAAAAAGAAATTGAGTCCAACCATGTGCTAGCAAGGTTACCTTGAATCCAATCGGGTTTCTCTAAACCCAATTGACACTTCATAAGCTCAATTGCTAATTCCAGACCCAACACCTTTGTTGTGTGACCCCATAGGTTCAATTCTATCTAGTAGTGAGATATATAATGATCTCTATCAAAGTATTATTGAAACTCTCTTCAATGGGTCAAAATAATTTTACTCTAACTCATCAAGGATTGTCGATCCAGAACAATCCTAGTGAGTTCTCACAATCCATCAGTGACACCTAGCTATATGTAGTGGCAACCTAGTAGAACTAAAATAAACCTCTAGATATAGTTACGTATAATTTAATCTCTCTATCGTGAGTTCCGACTTGATGATAGGTCATGAATAAATTGTTAAATCTCAATATCAGTCATATGATAGATTTGATTAGCTCAAGTCCAAATATGATTTCTATAAAAAAAATTTCCATCAATCACACTACTATGATCATAGATTCTTGGACTTAGCCTTTCAAATTTTATAGGACTACTCCTCCCTATTAAGGTTGATAAATTTCATCTTGATGTGCACTCTACCCTTACAGTGGACCAACTGTCGCCAACATCCACTACAAGGACTCATTGAAATTCATGTTTATGTATTAGTCAAACTTCAGCAGCCTCACTGTGAGCAGTAGTACAATCTCGGATCAACGGATCATTTACACAACTACAGCATCGAGACAATCACTGACTATTGAATAGAAATTTAAGTAATCTCTCGTATGGTCATGCTCAGTACTAGTTGTTCTCTAACAACTACCTGCACTCATCGTCCAATGTCTCTACACTATAGACTAGAGACCCATCTATCCTGAAAAAAGTGATCTGTGCGTCAGTCTATCTGGATTGATCACCGCCCTCATGATAATCCTATGATCGAAAGTATTTAGGAATCAAATATATGTCTCTAATTCAAGGACACATCACACTTGAATAAAAATTAAATTTATCTTTTTATTGATAAAATCAATGTATTAAGTACAAAATTGTATCCTAGAGTTATTACAACGTGTCAGCCATATTGACTTCTAGGACATACATCTAACAATCTCCCACTTGGACTAAAGCCAATGGGCCATAAATTTAAGTCCCATTTTCTCAAGGTGGACTTTTATTTTTAGTTGGCTCAACTGCTTAGTTAGCGGGTCTACCACATTATCTGTGGAGTCTACTCTTCGTACCTCAATATATTTCTTTTTGAAGTAGTTGTGTATGATGTGATATCGCCGTTCGATGTGCTTTGATTTTTGATGAGACCTCGGCTCCTTAGCAAGTGCTATGGCTCCATTATTATCGCAGTAGAGTAGTATGGCATCCGATGTCATAACCCAAGTTTCATGACGGACTTCTTAAACCAGAAGCCTTCTTTTGCAGCATCTGAAGCAGCTACATACTCAGCCTCTATGATCGAATCTACTATGATGGGTTGCTTGAAACTCTTCCAACTAACTGCGCCACCATTGCAAATGAACATATATCTTGAGGTAGACTTTCTATCATCAAGATCAGATATGAAGTCTGAGTCAGTGTACTTCTCGACTCGCAATTCAGAATCTCCTTCAAAGATCAAGAATAAATCTTTAGTCCTTTTTAAGTACTTAAAGATGTTCTTCACAGCTATCCAGTGCTCCTCGTCTGGATTCGACTGATACCTGTTCATGACACTCATAGCAAGGGCAATATCAGATCGAGTACAAAGCATGGCATACATGAGGCTCCCTATGACTAAGGCATAAGGAATCCTACTCATGTGTTGTATTTCCTCAGATGTGGTCGGACACATCATCTTGAAAAGATTAATACTATGCCTAAGAGGTAAAAGTCCTTTTTTAGATTTTTTCATACCGAACCTCTTTAGCACTTTCTCTATGTACAACTTTTGTGACAGATCTAACATCCGTTTAGATCTATTTTCATAGATCTTTATTCTGAGAATATAGGATGCTTCCCCTAGTCTTTCATGGAGAATTTTTTGGACAACCATCTTTATATCATGATCAACATGGAAATATTATTCCCAATGAGGAGAATATCATTCACGTACAATATGAGAAATGTTATTACGCTCTCACTGACCTTTTTATATACACATAGTTTCTCTTCATTTTTGATGAAATCAAACGATTTGATCACTTCATCAAAATGATGGTTCCAACTCTGAGAAGCTTGCTTTAATCCGTATATAGACCTTTGCAGCTTGTAGACTCTGTGATCACCATCATTAGATGTAAAACACATAGACTACTCTATATAGATATCTTCTCCAAGATATCTATTCAGAAAAGTAGTTTTCACATCCATCTGCCAGATTTCATAATCATAGTAAGCTGCAACAGCAAGTAAACTGCAGATGAATTTCAACATGGCTACGAACGAAAAGATTTTCTGATAGTCAATACCCTTGCACTGACTATAACCTTTAGCCACAAGCCTAGCTTTATAGGTCTCTACCTTTCCATCGGTATCTATCTTCCTTTTGTAGATCCATTTACATCCAATGGGTACAATACCCTCAGGTGGATCCACTAAGGTCCAGACTTAGTTCAAGTGCATTGAGTCAATTTCTGACTTCATAGTATCTAACTATTTCTCAAAATCGATGTCAGACATCATCTTGTCAAAGGTATTAGGATCATCATCATGATCTTTATCTCCCATAAAAAATATTTTCTTCACTTCCTCCATAAGCATATCCATGTACCTTTCAGGAGGTCGGAACATCCTACTAGATCTATGAGGTGGTTGAGGAATGTCTACTACTGGCTCATGGATAATGGGTTCCTGAGGATCTATAGCTCTTTGCTCTTCGGAGATCTTCTCTTCGAGCTCAACTAACCTCCCACTACCACCATCTTGAATAAACTATTTTTCTAGGAATATGATGTTTTGACTCACAATCACATTATAGTCTTGTGGAAAGTAAAAATAGCATCCCATAAATTTTTTAGGATATCCTATAAAGCGAGCTATAATAGATCTATCCTCTAACTTATCTGCCACCTATCTCTTGATATAGGTCGGACATATGCAAGTCTTAAGATAACTTAGACTCGACTTCTTACCAAACCATATCTCATACGGTGTGGTAGGAATGGATTTTGATGGAGCCCTATTCAACAAGTGAATTATGATTACAAGGCATGTCTCCAAAGATATAAAGATAAATCAGTGAAGCTCATCATGGACCTGACCATATCCAATAGGATCCTGTTCCTCTTTTCAAATACCTCGTTGAGCTGAGGTGTTCCAGGAGACGTCCATTGAGAGGCTATACCATTGTTCTTAAGATATCTCAAAAATTTTTGACTAAAGTATCCACCTCCTCGATCAGATCAAAAAATTTTAATGAATTTGCCTGTTTATTTTTCTATCTCATGTTTGAATTTATTGAATCTTTCAAAGGCCTCAGACTTATATTTCATCAGATATACATATCCATACCTAGACAGATCATCGGTAAAAATAATAATGTAGGTATAACTCTCCTAGCATGCACATCAAATGGCCCACACACATTGGTGTGTATCAGGGCAAGTAACTCAATGGCCCTTTCTCCATATCCTGCAAAGGATAACTTGATCATTTTTTCTCGAAGGCAAGATTCGCAAGCTGGATACGAATTTGGGCTAAGACAGCCAAGGATCTCATTTTTTTTTCAATCTGTTTATCTTGTCCACTCTAATATGGCCTAGTCTATGATGCCACAAGTACTTCTGGTTAATTTCATCTTTGAATCTCTTTTGGCCTACGGCACTCACTATTTGCTCATTTAAGTTCACATTCTCATCATCATGCAAGTGATAAGGACTGTCAATTAAAAGATCTCGTGCAATCAATTTATTTTGTAAATAAATAGAATAAAAATTTTTATTAAAATTAATTTTAAAATCTTTTCGTGCTAGCATAGACATGAAAATTAAATTCTGACTAGCTACAGAACATAATAACAGTCCTTTAAATCTAATCTAACACCAGACGGTAATCGAAGAGAATAAGTATCAATGGCCTCTGATAAATGGTATATTTTTATATTTATTAAAGATATTTTTGATAATTTATGATGCTTACATCTTCTTAAAAATCTAATTTCATGAATTTATTAATTTTTTTGAAAAATAAGTAATTTTAGAAAAAAATATGAAATTAGAATGTATTTATAAAAAATATATATTAATTTAATTAAGTAATTTAAGTACCAAAATGATGAAAAATTTTTAAAAAATTTAATGCATATTTTTTCTTAATTTTTAAATAAAAATCAGAGAAAAATGGAGCCAAAATATCCCAAAAAAATCACTTTTATAGCCTCCGATGCACGGTGGACCGGCCGGTTGATCCACAGAAATCAGGATGCGATCCATAGAAAAATTCACGCGGTCCACAGGCATAGCTCATAATGGGTGGAAGGTATTTTTCATGAACGGATGGTCAGGATTCAAACTAAAAGAGATCGAACGGCTGCTGTTTGCTGTCGGTTTATAAGGGGAAGTTTTGCACGATCCAACGGTTGAAAATGCATCCATCATCAGATCCGACAGTCCAGACTCATTGTCGACTTTGAATAGGACCTTTCTGCATGATCCGATGGCCTAGAAGCAATCTATCATGCGATCGAATGGCTTCGGACATTCTTGATTTTGAATAGGACCCTTCTGCGCGATCCGACGGCCCAAAAGCAATCTACATGCGATTGGATGGCTAAGGATGTTCTCGACTTTGAATAGGAGACCTTCTACACGATCTGACGATTCAGAACCAATCCCAGGCATGATCGGATGGCTGACATTCGATCCGACTTTGATTCGGATTAAAACATTGATTTTTCGAGTAGATTTGGGTGGTTCAAGCTTGATCCGACGATCAAGAATATTTCTAAGGGGATTAATATGATTTTTAAGAGTTTTAGAACTCCTTTTCCTACCAAAAAAATATGAAAAATTTATCTATAAATAGGGGATCCGAAAATAAGTCTGGAGAATAGAAAAAATCAGTAGAAAGTGAGAAAAAAATAGAGAAAAAAATAAAATAACTTTAGGGACCCAAGAAAAGGAAGGAGAAAAGCCGATTCACTCTATGGAGTATGATTAAAGATGGAGAGGTCATCAACCATCTTTTCGATGAGGCTAAGCTGATCAACTTCAGATCTTTGTTACAGTTTTTTTTTTTATTTTATTATTTTTTTAAATTTTTTTACTTAAATTTTAATTTTAATTAATATAAAATTTATTTTTTTATACTTTAAATTCTTATCTTTTATTTTTTACAAGTAGATGCTAGGATCTAGTTAGTAGATCTTAGTACCAATTTATTTTATATTTTTTAATTTTTTATTATTTATTTTTATTGTAAGTAGATGCTAGGATCTAGTTAGTAGATCTTAGTATCGGATTTATTTTTCGTACTTTTAATTTTTATTTTCTGACTTAAATTGCTTTCTTCAAAATTTTATTTTTTTTACAAAATTAAAGATTTCAAATCAAAATTCTACCTTCTCTGTGGATTCGACTCGATTCACTACTTTCTATGTATTTTTAATTTTTATTAAAGTCAAAATTTGATTGATAATCACAGTGTCCTAACAACAACATCACAATCATATCAATTTTTAGCATCGTTGTCGAAAAAAAAATGAAAAATTCAAGAAAGAGATAGAAAGCTTCCAATTTTGCTTGGTGAGATCAATCCTAACCCTAATCCTAATTATTTTTTTAATATTAATTATTATTTTTTTCAAATTAACCTAAAATTTATCCACATAAACTTAATAAAAATTACATAACAAGAGTAGAAACTTAATTGTTAGAAGCATTCATCATCTTAGAATTTCTTTTGGTGATTGCTGGAGATAAGGTAAGCTTTTAAGTTTTATTAATTTCATGCATCTAATTTAGTTACATAGAACTCCTTGTTTGAAATTAGTTGTGCATATTCATCTCAAATCAAGTTAAAGGCAACACCCATAACAAGATAAGGTAGAGATTTTATTACCCTTTTTTAGCCCAAAAATAACCAATCAGCATCCCGCATTAACCCAAACCTAACTAAAATCAAGTAGACGTTGACCCCTAGGATCAATTGAGTTTAGTTTGAGAATGGTGGTGAAGTCAAGTGCAAAGTAAGTTCGGACTCACCTCTGAAACTAGTGTCTAAGACTAGAGGTTACAAAGGCTTAGCCTAAGTGGACTCGTGGTTATTTAATTGGTTCTATTAGTTTACCTGACCAATTCAATTGGTATCTAAGGCAAGAAATGGAGGGACCCCCACGACCCCACCTCTTATCTGGCTAGTTAAAGGAAGTGAGAATAAATCTAATTTGTATTTAGGCTAAGCCACTATATATCAAACTGTTAGGTCTAAGAAATCCATAGGTGTCTAGGTTTAATTGCTTGCTAACTTGATTGTAATTAACACTTAACCACAACTAATTCTTCTTATCTTTCATATTTAGGTCTAAAGCTTTCTCAAGGATCTCACCTTTAGAGCTTCTCTCTTTCTTTCTCTTCTCTTCTTTTTCTTCTTTTTTTTTTCTTAAAAAAAAATTGAATCATATATTAGGGTTTGCACTGGTATATGCACGGTAGAAGATCTCTTTATCCTAACCTAATTGAACCTAATCCTGAAATTGAATGGCTGATTCATGCTAAACTCAAAAATCAAATGGCTAGAGACCCTAGAGAACCATGTAGGCAAATGAAGGAATATTTTATTTCTTCTACCTATAACCCATCAACTTGTATCCACTTACCTGATATCCCTGCAAGCCATTATGAGATCAAGTTGACCATAATCCAGATAATCCCATCTTTCTATAGGAACACCAATGAAGATCCTTACAAGCATCTAGATGAGTTCTTAAAAATCTATTCCACGGTGAAAATTTAAAATTTTACTGATGATGCACTTAGACTGACCCTATTCCCCTTCTCGCTTAAAGATAAAGCCAAGTACTGGCTTGGCACAATAGGGAGACCAATTCAAACATGGACTGAAATGCAGCATGAATTTCTTAAGAAATTTTATTCCATAGGTCGAACCAACACCATGAGGTGAGCCATCACTGGATTTGCTCAACTTCCAAGGGAACAAATTCACAAATCATGGGAGAGACTTAAGGAACTTCTTAGAAAATACCTACACCATGGTCTATCTAAGTGGCAAATAGTTCAAGCTTTTTATGAGGATTTAGATGACCAATACAGACAGATGGTAGATGCATCTTATGGAGGTGCATTCATAAGTAAGAGTAAGGATGAAGCTTATACTTTGTTTGAAACTTTGAGTGAAAATTTGATCAATTATGCTTCATTATCTTTCTATGAAAGATCAATCTCTCATCAAAAGCAGACAGAAATTTTTGAGATCAAGCGAACAGACTCTAGTTCTAAGGCCGATTTGAACCTAATAGCCTAAAAATTAGATAAAATCGACCTTTTTGCCCAGAAAATAGATCAGTTCCTAATCTTAGGTCAACAATCTCTTGCACAATACACATAACCTTCTAATTATCAGGAGATTTGTTCTATCTATGCTAGTCCAACCCATCATGTGAGTGAATATCCTATGGCTGCAAATTTTTACCTTTCATCCAAGAACAAGTTCAAGCTACCCAAGGTTACTCCAAGCCTGTCAATGATCCATTCTCTAACACATATAATTCAGACTGGAGGAACCATCCTAATTTTTCTTGGAGACCCCAACAGACTCAGGCTCAGACTTAAATTTCTCCTCTGTAAAGCTTTCAGAGTAGGCCTCTATATCAGAATTATGCCTACAATAGAGGTCAGCCTACCATACCCACCTCTTCAACAGACTAATCTAGCTGATGATAGATTTAATCAACTTCAATAATTGATTATGATCCAACAGCAATCTATCACTAGATTAGAAGCACAAATAGGATAGTTAGCTGAGTCTACCATGAGGAGAGAATTAGATCAATTGCCAAGCCAACCAGTACCAAATCCCAGAAACAACCCATCCACCCCCAAACCACCTGGATCAAGTCATCAATCTAATGTCCCACTTAAGAATCCTCAATTTGAGAATGCCAAAGTAATTTTTTAGCTTAGAAGTGGTAGGATTCTTAAGGACCCATATCCAGATCAGATGAGAGAGGCTAGTACTGATGCTAGCCAAAATAAAAATTTGGAAGAAGAGATTAGTACTAAGACTAACCCAATAGAAGAACTTGAGACCAAAATTATTATTGATCTGAGTGAAAAGATAAAGAAAAGAAGAGAGCGGATGAGTTACTCGAGACATATAAACCAAAAGTTTCGTTCCCTTTAGCCCTAGAAGTCGATTCTTCTCGTAAAAAATAAGGAGCACGCAATGAGAAATTAATGAAATTGTTTAAGCAAGTTCACATTAATCTATCTCTCCTTGATGCAATTCAACATGTCCCAGCTTACGCTAAATTTCTTAAAAAACTTTGCACCCAAAAGCATGAGCCATAAAAAATAGAGAGAATTATGCTATCTGAGGATATTAGTGCAGTCCTGTTGAATCCATTACCTCAGAAAATAAAAAATTTTGGTGCTCCTTTGATTTCATATGTTATAGGAGGCATCATCTTTGATCAAGCTGTGTTAGACTTAGGAGCTAGTGTCAACGTACTTCCAACCTCAGTCTATGAAAAATTTGGGATAGGAGAACTGAAACCCACGTTGGTTATTTTGCAACTAGCTGATAAATCTATGAAGATGCCACGGAGTCTGATTGAAGATGTTATAGTCAAAGTCAATACATGTTATTTTTTAGTAGACTTTCTTATACTTGATATGAAACCATCCCAAGAGCATCAAAATCCCATAATTTTAGGACGTTCATTCCTAGCTTCTGCCAATGCCAATATCAATTGTAAAACAAGAGTTATGGATATTTCTTTTGGGGATCAAAAGGTGAGAATTAATGTTTTTAATACCTCAAAGTATGCTCAAAAGGAAGAAAGCTATTCGGTAATTGATCTGATAGATGAGATAGTTGAAATTAATTCCTCCTTAGATTTGAAGAAAGAAGATTTTCTGGATGAACCCATTGAAGAAACCCAAAATTAGGAGATGAATGCTTTATTCGATTCATCTCACCCAGCACATTCACTACCTTGGTCAATGAAAATTGAACCCTTACCTAAGTAAGAAACTAAACCACTACGTCCTTTAATTCAAGCCCCACCACAACTTGAACTGAAACCTTTGCTTGAATCACTTAAGTATGTATTTCTAGGATTTGAGAAAATCCTGTCAGTAATCATTGCTTCTACTCTAACCCCCGAGCAGGAAGATCAATTGCTGAATGTATTGAAAACACATAGGGAGGCCATAGATTGGATCGTTGCTGATTTAAAAGGTATTAGTCCGTCAATATGCATGCACCATATTTATACAGAGGACAATGCCAAACCCATCCAGAAAATGCAAAGACGGCTCAACCCAAATATGCAAGAGGTAGTCAAGAAGGAGGTAATTAAATGGTTAGATGCTGGTATCATTTATCCTATTTCAGACAGCCATTAGGTGAGTTCTACTTAAGTCGTTCCAAAAAAATCTGGACTCATGGTTGTCCATACTAACTATGGGGATCTAGTGCCAACATGACTTTCTACTGGGTGGCGTGTCTGCATAGATTATAGAAAACTCAATGCAACCACCTGTAAAGATTATTTTTCTTTATCCTTTATTGACCAAATCTTAGAGAGACTAGCTGGCCAACAGTATTTTTACTTTTTAGATGGATACTCAGGATACAATCAGGTAGCAATCTACCCAGGAGATCAAGAAAAGACCACCTTCACACACCCCTATGGAACCTTCGCTTTTCGTAGAATGCCTTTCGGACTATATAATGCACCTGCAACCTTTCAAAGGTGCATGATGTCAATATTTTCAGATATGGTAGGAGATTTTCTAGAGATATTCATGGATGATTTTTCAGTCTTTGGAGAATCTTTTGAGAGTTGCCTCAACAATTTGAAGAAAATATTAAAACAATGCATTAAGGCCAATCTAGTTTTAAGTTGGGAAAAGAGCCATTTCATAGTTAAAAAGGGGATAGTATTAGGGTATATTGTGTCAAAGAGAGGGATTGAGGTTGATAGAGCAAAAGTTGAATTGATTTCTAAACTTCCTCCACCAACTTCTGCCAAACAAATCCGATCTTTTCTTGGCCATGTAGGATTTTACCGTCACTTCATCAAAGACTTTTCTAAAATATCTCGCCCTTTGTGTAATCTGCTTGCTAAGGATGTCCCTTTTAACTTTGATGAAGAATGTCTTAAGACTTATAAATTTTTGAAAGAAGCTATGACCAAAGCTCCAATCATCCAACCTCCAGATTGGTCACTACCTTTTGAGATCATGTGCGATGCTTCTGATTTTGCCATAGGAGCTGTCTTGGGCCAAAGGATAAACAAATATCATGTAGTGATTTACTATGCCAGCAAAATTCTAAATGAAGCTTAAATAAATTATACCACAACTGAGAAAGAATTACTAGTTGTAGTATTTATCCTGGAGAAGTTTCGATCATACTTGTTAGGATCAAAAATCATGATTTATTTAGATCATACGGCTTTGAGATATCTGCTTTCAAAGAAAGATGCTAAACCATGATTGATTAGATGTATTTTACTGCTACAAGAATTTGATATTGAAATTTGAGATAAGAAGGGATCTGAAAATGTTGTAGCAGACCACCTATCGAGGATCCTAGTTGAAGATTGTGAATCTGCATCAATTGGAGAATCTTTTTCGGATGAGCAACTTCTAGTAGTTTCACACACAAAGGCCCCTTGGTTTGCAGATATTATGAATTACTTAGCAGTTGAATAAATTCCTGATGGTTGGTCTAAGAATAAAAAGGATCGATTCTTTGCTCAAATCAAGTATTATTTTTGGGAAGATCCTGAATATTTTCGAATTTATCCTGATCAGACATTCGTAGATGTGTTTCTGAAACTGAACAATTGAGTATCTTGAAATTCTGTTATACTCTTGCTTGTGGAGAATATTTTTCTAGATAAAAAACTATGGCCAAAGTATTGCAAAGTAGATTTTACTGGCCCACATTGTTTAAGGATGCTTATAATTTTAGTCAAGAATGTCTTAGGTGTTAAGATTTAGGAAATATTTCAAAGAACCCCATCTTGGTAGTTGAAATTTTTGATATTTGAAGAATTGATTTTATGAGACCTTTTCCACCCTCTAATGGTTTTAATATATTGTCATGGCCGTCGATTATGTTTCTAAATGGATTGAGGCAATAGCATCATGAACCAATGATCATAAGGTAGTCATAAAATTTATTCAAAAGAATATCTTTTTTAGGTTTGGATTTTCACGTGCTTTCATTAATGACGGAGGTACCCACTTCATGAACTATTATTTTTGAACATTGCTACGAAAATATGGGGTCACACATAAGATAGCTACACCATACCACCCACAAATAAGTGGTCAAGTTGAAGTATCCAATAGGGAGATCAAGAACATCCTACAAAAGACTATTAGGCCTGATCGTAGAGATTGGTCAGATCAATTAGAAGATGCATTATGGGCCTATATAACAGCTTATAAAAATCTTATTGGAATATCTCCCTACAGATTGATTTATGGAAAAGCATATCATCTTCTGGTAGAACTTGAACATAAAGCATATTGGGCAATCAAGCAACTGAATTTTGATTTAAAATATGCTAGTTCCAATCGAATGTTGCAACTAAGTGAATTGGATGAATTGAGATGAGAGGCTTATGAAAATTCATGAATTTATAAAGAGAAAATGAAAGCTTTTCATGATAAACACATTTCAAGGAAAACCTTTGAGCCAAATCAACAAGTCTGGTTATTTAATTCAAGGCTAAAATTATTTTAGAAAAATTAAGATCTAGATGGGATGGACCTTATGTTGTAAATCAAGTATTCCCATATGGTGCAATCAAACTTTATGATCCTAAATCAAAAATTTTTTTTAAGGTAAATGGTCAAAGATTAAAACCATACATTGAAGGGATGTCATTAAAACAAACCATTGATCAAGTAGCATTAACAGATCCATACTGAATTGAGCTGCATTGTGTCTGGCTGAAGACGGTAAACTTAGCGCTTTCTGAGAGGCAACTCAATTTTTACTCTTTATTTTTTTTTGTATTTTGTTTAGGTTAATTGAGTTTTACTTAGTATTTTTTGTAGAGATCTGAAGATAATCTTAGTTAAGTTGGGGGGAGAATCAATTTTGAAAAAGATTTTTGGATCAGGTGACATCTCTCCTTTTCTTTCTCTTTACATGCACCCTTCATTTTTTTACTCTATTGAGGACAATGTCGATTAAGTTGGGAGGAGAGAATAAAATTTTTTTTTAAGTCCTCAAGTAAGTTAGTATTTAGTATTTAAGCATCTGATTATACTTAAGAATAAAGTTAAATCAAATATTTAAAAAAAAATTGATGTACAGAATAAAGAGTCTGTGAGATATTGAGTGATCAAGTATTAAGAAAACTCAATAAAGAGTTAAGTTTACAACTTAAATAGTTTTTTTTGAATATTTTTAATTTTTTTTTACCAGCATCAAAGAAGAGTTTATTTTTTATGAGCTTGTGTAGGGTAACTATATGTTTCTTCATATAAAAATTCTAAAAAAAATAATAATAATAAAAAATTTCTAAGTACTTCATGCTGAGTAACCAAGCCTCTTTGCCTAAGCAAGCATTGAGTTTCGCATCAAAAGGTATGAAGAAAAAAGAAGCTTTGTTGTAAAGCTAGTTTTAACTCGTAGCCTGTTTGATTCGAGCAAGTAGGTCCGAGGGGTGTTCTATACCTAGTGCCCTAAAGCCATCTGGTTCAGAAGTCACTGGCTGAAAATTCGCTACATGGGTCAAACAGAAAGCTTAAGGGATTAAGACACTCAATAGCAGTACAACGTTAAAAAAAAAAATTTAATCAATAAATGAAGGACAGAAGTAACAATATACTTGTCCATATGAAGGTGAATAATTTGGAGATAAAGGTAGAGATAATTTGAAAAAATTTTAAAAAAATTTAGTATTCTTAGTTTAACTCCTATATTGATTAGTATAAATACCCCAATGACATACCTCATTCACGCTTTACTGAACATCAGTGGCCCTTTTGGAAGTTGTTTGGTAAAATTTGAGATTTTAAATTAAACAGTACTTGATTCTAAATTCTTTCTTTACTCGAGGATGAACAAAGTTTAAGTTAGAAGGTATGATAAATGGTATATTTTTATATTTATTAAAGATATTTTTGATAATTTATAGTGCTTACATCTTCTTAAAAACCTAATTTCATGAATTTATTGAATTTTTTTGAAAAATAAGTAATTTTAAAAAAAATAAAATTAGAATGTATTTATAAAAAATAAATATTAATTTAATTAAGTAATTTAAGCACAAAATGATGAAAAATTTTTAAAAAATTTAATACATATTTTTTTCTTATTTTTTAGATAAAAATTAGAGTAAAATAGAGCCAAAATATCCTAAAAAAATTTTTTTATAGCCTCTGGTGCACGGTGGACCGACCGGTCGGTCTACAGAAATCAGGGTACGATCCACAGGAAACTTCACTCTGTCCACAGATGCAGCTCACAGTGGGTGGAAGGTATTTTTCACGAACGGATGGTCAGGATTCAAACTAAGGGAGATCGAACGGCTGCTGTTTGCTGTCGGTTTATAAGGGGAAGTTTTGCGTGATCCAATGGCCGAAAATACATCCATCATCAGATTCGACGGTCCAAACTTGTTGCCAACTTTGAATAGGATCGTTCTGCGTGATCTGACGGCCCAAAAGCAATCTATCATGCGATCGGATGGCTGAGGATGTTTTTGACTTTGAATAGGACCCTTCTACGCGATCTGACGGCCCAGAAGCATTCTATCATGCGATCAGACGGCTGAGGACATTCCCAACTTTGAATAGGAGACCTTCTGCATGATCTGATGGCCCAAAACTAATCCCAAGCATGATCGGATGGCTGACATTTGATCCGACTTTGATTTGGATTAAAACATTGATTTTTCGGGCAGATCTGGGTGGTTCAAGCCTGATTCGACAATCAGGAATATTCCTAAGAGAATTAATATGATTTTTAAGGATTTTAGGACTCCTTTTCCTACAAAAAAAATATGAAAAATTCAACTATAAATAGGAGGTCCGAGAATAAGTTTGGAGAGTAGAAAAAATCAGTAAAAAGTGAGAAAAAAATAAAAAAAATAAAATAACTTTAGGAATCCAAAAAAAAGAAGGAGAAAAGTCAGTTCGCTCTATGGAGTACGACGGAAGATGGAAAGGTCATCAACTATCTTTTCGATGAGGCTGAGCTGATCAACTTCAGATCTTTGTTATAATTTTATTCTTTTATTTTTTTATTTTTTTAAAATTTTTTATACTTAAATTTTAATTTTAATTCATATAAAATTTATTTTCTTACACTTTAAATTCTTATCTTTTATTTTTCGCAAGTAGATGTTAGGATCTAGTTAGTAGATCTTAGTACTAATTTATTTTATATTTTTTAAATTTTTATTATTTATTTTTATTGCAAGTAGATGCTAGGATCTAGTTAGTAGATCTTAGTATCGAATTTATTTTTCATACTTTTAATTTTTATTTTTTGACTTAAATTACTTTCTTCAAAATTTTATTTTTTTTGCAAAATCAAAGATTTCAAATCAAAATCCTACATTTTCTGTGGATTCAATTCGACTTACTACTTTCTATGTATTTTTAATTTTTATTGAAGTCAGAATTTGATTGATAATCATGGTGTCCTAATGACAACATCACGATTGTATCAGCCTCTACAGTAACTTTTGCTCTATTGCCAATCCGAAAGATCATATCACCTTCCTTTAACCTCCTACTTTCGATCAGATCCTGTATTAAGGTACATATATGATCATTCGAATCAGAGTCTAATACCCAACTAAAAGTAGAAGAAATTATAAAGTTAGATTCAATTACGAGCATACCTTCAGAAGGTTTATCATCCTTTTTGATCTTTAGGCTCTCCAGGTATTTTGGACAGTTCGTTCTCCAGTGGCCTTCAGCATGATAGTGAAAATATTTTTTCTTTGCTTCTGCTTTAATAAGAACTTTCTTCTTTGGCCTACTCTCCTTTTCTGCTTCTTAGAAATTTTGCCTTCTTCTTCTTAGTAGACTTTCTCTTGGAAGAAGTTTGCTCTACAGTAAGAATAGTATCCCTTGAACTCTTCAAGGTTCCTTCTATAGTGACCAACATATTGACTAATTTGGGTATAGTGCAATCGAGCTTGTTCATATGAAAATTTATAATAAATTGACTATATGAACTCGTAAGGAATTGAAGGATCAGATCCATTTGTAATTCTTTTTGTATTTCTAGCCCGAGCTTTCCAAGCTCCTCAATATCCTTGATCACTATCATACAGTGCTCATGGACAGACTACCCTTCGCACATCTTCAAATTAAAGAATTTTTTTGGACACCTCAAAGCACGTAGTACCGCTCTGCTCACCATATAACTCTTATAGGTGAGTGATCATAGCCCTGGCAGTAGGCATATGCTCATGCTGGCTTTGCAACTCGTTTGACATAGACGCCAGCACATAACACTTAATCTAACTATCTTCATCCGTCCACTTCTCAAAAGCAACCTTTTGCTCAGCAGTAGGATGGTTTGGTTACACTATGGGTTTCTGGTCAAGTACATGACCTAATTTTTTTAAGGACAGGATAATCTTGAGGTTTCTGAGCCAATCTTTATATTTGTACTAGTCAAATGATTGGTTTCAAAGATATGCGCTAGAGGGTTTGAGGCTGGCATTGTTTAATTGTGAGAGTAGAGATTTAAGTTAAACTTTTATACTTAATTATTCTATTTGCTTTTGAAAACTTTAAGACAAATAATAACTCTCACTAATTTCTCAGATCTCCCCACTCTTCGAAAAAAAATGAAAATCCTAACGCGACAAAGGATTCCTAATAAGTGCTGTGGTCCCATCGATGCCATGCACCTCACCTAACAGTTATTGATAATATATACACCGATGCGTAAGTAACTCTTTACCTAGATGCTTTTCTAAGCATGTTGCAATGACTTGATCTTTAAATCATGTGAGCTCACCTAACAGTTATTGCCCATACTTCTTAGTTAAGCCTGACCCATCATTCACAAGCAGGTGCAAGGCCATTATTAGGTCCCTGACCTAACAGTTATTGAGCCTAACCCCATCCTTTTCCTGGAGTAACTCTTTACTAAAAGAGTGGTTGCATATTTCTGATGCAACTGAACTACTGTGATTAGTCGAGAACAATCAACGCCGGTAGCATATCCGCACATCTACAACGATGGAAGACCTATGGACTTAGTATTTATGGAGAGATTTAGGTTTAGATTTAGGTCTCATCTAATCAGTTATCATATGATCGATCTAATTGGCATGGGCTAAATCAAACTGCTAAGCAACCCAATTCAAGACCTAATCTTCCAAATTGACCAGATAAGTCAAGATCGATGGGGGTCCCCTGTTACTTAGACATCAATAAATTGGCCAGATAAGTGAACAAAATCAATTAAATAACCATATCTCAATTACTTATCTTAGACATCAATAGGTCAATTGGTCCAAATAGATTAACTCAAGTGAATCGGACTCAAACCATCAAGCCAAATTAGGTTCTTAGGTTAATCGATTCTACATATAAGACTCAATTAATTTGATCAACAATAATTGTATGATCTTTTAACTTAATTGATCTAATTCTAATTAACACTTGACTTGATTTGATCAATTATTTAATCAAAGTAGAACCATATAACTCAAATCAAAAATCTTAGATGCAATCCTATTACATGACCAAATTTTTGATTTTTTTCATAACCAAAATCATCATGCACAAACACAAATTTTAGATTCTAAAATCAAATTTTAGATCTAAATTTTTTGTATGAAAGTAAATTTTAAATCATGAAAGTAAGTTTTAAATAAAAAAATAATTTTTAGATTTAACATATAAATATATATCACATATATGCATGTAAAATTTAAATCTAAATAAAATTCAGATCTACTACATGATATCATATATCTCATATACTAATCATGGATCATATCAAAAGTAATTTTATGACTTAAATATATAATCATATATCTCATATATGAATTATAAATTGGATCCTAAAAAATTTTAGGTTCATGCATGCATCTACATATCATGTGAACATGAACTAGAAATAATTCTAAATCAAAATTCAGATACATGCATATTTCATATCAACTATATATTCTAAAATCAAACCTAAAATTAAATTTGAGATTCAAAGATTCAGATTCATCCACACATCTCATGTATTAAGAAAAAATTAGATTTTAAAATCTTTTTTAAAACATGTATGACAATTTCAGCAATATGAAATCTGTGGCTCTGATACCACAGTTAGAATTTAAAGTTAAGGGCATGCATGTGTGTTTCAAAATTTTATTTTTTGAATATCACAGTAAAATATAAGATTAAAATATTTTTAATCTAAATCATACATGCATAAAAATATAAAATCACAAAGATCTAGTTCATGTGCTAAAATTGACATATGCTAAAATTCAGGTTGTAATTAAATCGCATACCTGTTTCGTAATCTTTTTCTTCAAATTTGAATTTGGAAGAAAAAAAATTTTTTTTAGTCACATAAGTATCTGATCTCTATGGATATCCACTCAGGATCAGTCTAGAATAGTTCTTTTTAAATTAAATTTTTTTCTCTAAGAAAATTCAGCCTGCTGAATCTGAACGAAGCTTGGATCATTATCAATACTTGATCTCTTTTCTTAATCTTCTTTTTCTCTTCTTCTCTTATCTTTCTTCCTTACTTTGTGCTACTACCATGCTCTAAAAACTAGCAATGGAGGGACTCCCAACAGCCTTAGGCATGAGGAAGAAGGGACGCCCCAACAAAAGGAGACGTGTGGGACGTCCCAAGGAGAAGAGAGGGAAGGAGGGAGGGAAAAGAAGAGAGGGCATGGGGCTTCTCTTTGTGGCATATGGGGTTCCTAGTTGGATACTCTAGGGACCCTAAGGGAGGTCTCTTTAAATAGGCATGAGGATTGAAATCTATTCGATCTCATAAAATAAGTCCTACTTACATTAGGTTTTCTAATAACTTAAGTTATTTAACTTACATTAGGAATCCTATTAGGGGCCAACTCTTGGAGCCCTTGCATCCAATTAAATACACCCTCTTTTGCACCCAAGGGATGTCCTATATCAGATTAAAAGAACCTCTAATCATAGGACACGCCCAACTTGATCCAATTAAGGTGGCGCTCCAAAATAACTATCAAAGAAATAAATAAGGGACTTGCATCCTTAATTCATATGATCTAAAATCTTAGACATCCAATAATTGAAGTTAAATAAATCTTATTCATTTAGATTATTAGTAGGTAATTAAGTTTGAATTATCTTATCAAATAAAAATTCAAACAAAAAAAAAATTGGGTCCAACCATGTGCTAGCAAGGTTACCTTGAACCCAATCAGATTTCTCTAAACTCAATTGATACTTCATAAGCTCAATTGCTAATTTCAGACCTAACCCTTTTATTATGTGATCTCATCGATTCAATTCTATCTAGTAGTGAGATATACAATGATCTCTAACAAAGTATCATTGAAACTCTTTTCAATGGGTCGAAACAATTCCACCCTAACTTATCAAGGATTGTCGATCCAGAATAATCCTAGTGAGCTCTCACAATCCATGAGTGACACCTAGCAGTATATAGTGGCAACCCAGTAGAACTGAAATAAATCTTTAGGTGTAGTTAACATATGATTCAGTCTCTCTATCATGAGTTCTGACTTGATGATAGGTCATGAATAAATCATCAAACTCAACATCAGTCATATGATAGATTCGATTAGCTCAAATCCAAATATGATTCTTATGAAAAAAATTTTCTATAAATCACACTACTACAGCCATAGATTCTTAGATTTAACTTTTTAAATCTCATAAGACTACTCCTCTCTATCAAGGTTGATAGATTCCATCTTGATGTGCACCCTACCCTTATAATGGACCAACTGTCACCAATATCCACTACAAGGGCTCATTGAGATCTATATTTATGTGTCAGTCAAACTCTAGCAGTCTTATTACGAGTAGTAGTATAATCTCAAATCAAAAGATCATTCACATAACTACAGCATTGAGATAATCACTGACGGTTGAATAGAAATTCAAGTGATCTCTTGTATGGTCACACTCAGTACTAGTTATTCTCTAACAACTACCCATACTCATCATCCAATATCTCTACACTATAGACTAGAGATCCATCTATCCCGAAGAAAGCAATCTGTGCGTCAGTCTATCCAGATCGATCATCATCCTCATGATAATTCTATGATCGAAAGTATTTAGGAATCAAATACATGTCTCTAATTCTCAACATCTTGAGAATATGTATCGAAGGTTAATTCTATGGATGATTCAAAGACACATCACATTTGAATAAAAAATAAATTTACTCTTTTATTGATCAAATCAATGTATTAAGTATAAAATTATATTCTAGAGTTATTACAATGTGTCAGCCATATTAACTTCTAGGACATGCATCTAACACTCAGTATATGAATATTCAAGTATAATATCTAAAATTGATAAATAATCTTCATATTCTTTTTAACAAAGAGAGGAGTATAAGTTTCAATGCTAGGAGAAAAGAAATCTATTAATAAATATTTTAAATTCAAGATCAAGAATTGATGGTCCACTCATTTTAGACTTTGAATGCTAAATATTTTCTTAGTATAGTAGATTGAAGACCTACTTATGAAAATTATCTAATGTTGACCTAAAGAATGATTTTGATGATTACATAATATTGAAATAAAAAAAAAGACTAATATCTTTGAAGCTTGATGAAGAATATTTTTGTAGAAAGCAAGTCCTTGTGATGTACTTTGAAGTCATTTAGAAACACTTGGGAAGTTTTGAAATCAAGGAAAATCAAGTTTGGATGGTAATTCAATGAGAAAGGCTGAATGGAGGAGTTCGAGTCAGCTCCAGTATGTTTCAAGTTGACTCTAGCACAAACAGATTGTGGCACATAGGGTTGGCACATTTTCAAGTCGACTTTAAAATATTTTGAGCTGACTCGATTCACAGGATAGAGAGCTATTTTCTGCATACTAAGATCAAGCAGACTCCAAAATATTTTGAGTTGACTCATATTGAATCTGAGCCGACTCGACTATTTTTGAGAGTCATAATAAAATGCACAGAATTTATTGAAGAAGCATCCAAAAGTCATTCAAACGGTTGGAATCCATCTCCAACATTTAAAAATAGCTAGTTTTTTTAATTCAAATTGCTTTAAATAGGAAGGAGAGTTATTTTAATGAAGGAGAAGCCTAATTTGTTGAAAATTATGTCTTAAAATCAATCATGTGACGATTGAGTTCATCTTTATATATGATTATTGATCAATTGAATAATAATTATTCTGATATTTTTTATCACAAAGTGACATCTTCCTTGAACTCTTGTACTGTGATGAAATCTCTAGAACTATGCTAGTGTACAATAAAAAGAGGATTTATCGTATAGTTCTTAAACATCTTCATGACCAAATGATACGTCATTACGGGATAATGATGTTTATCGAGTGGAGATCGTTGTGTGCCATATAGGTTGGTTGTCCTCTTAACCAAAAAAATATGGTGACACTAGTTTAGCATACAGGTGAGATGTAGGGGTACATCATCACTGAATAAGTGACTCACCTACTCAGTATTCTGTTGTCAAGAGCTGCTCGCGAAATACATAGATATAAGTATCCTTTAGACCTGAGATCACCATAGTGATTTGCAAGCAACTCACTGTGCTTTGGTGCCGGATTATTTAGATTTTTAATGCAGTGACGAAGGCTACTGGGTACAGTCAAATACTTGCGAAGTCTGTATGTGGATCAAGATGGGATTGACTCCTTCAGATTATTAGAGTTAATGTATCACTATATTTCAATTTAGTAAAGTCTTGATTAGGATAATCCATGAGATGAATTTGAAATGTTGAGATACAATGCGGATGAAGCAATCTCGATTGATAGTTAACCTGAGACCATCCTAGAGCATCCAGGGTCAAAAGGATGAATTATGCGGTAACCATATGTATGAATTTTGAAATATTTTTTTGTGATAATTTGATCTATCTGACATTGAAAATCATTGCTAGATGGTATCTCGATTAGTGCAGGAATTGGTTCCTGTGCTACCGGCTTAGTGTTTGTACCTATGGAGTCACGCACACAAGTCAGACAAAGTAGGAAGGAATTGACCTATGTTTATATGTCCAATTTGAAAATACTTGACTTGATTGAACATATAAGTTAACTTGATTGAAAATTAAGTTATGGGTCAAATAGGATTGAAGAGTTGACTATGTCTAGCTAGCACTACACATGGTTCAAGTTCGATCTCGGAGATGAACAGTTTCTGATCTATGATTTATGGAACATATGAAAGATTAAATTTAAGTACTAACTAATTTTAAATTAGATCTAAATTAATTAGACTTAAATAGATTCAAAATTTAAGTTAGACTTGGTATAAAAGTCTTAAAGAGTTTGAGATTGACAGCCTTTCGAAATTATTTCAAACCAGCTTCGAATCGGATTCAAATCGGATCTGTTTTGGATGAGATATGAGTATTCCTACTTGCACTGAGAATACCCCCTCTGAAGCATGACCAAAATCTAGTTTGGTACTTATTTGGGGTGTCCCAAGTGGGTGAGAGATTGGGTGCAAGTTGATTGTCATATGTGATGATAATTATATCTCATATTAGAATCTTTCTTTCATGAGTATTGGATCAATTCAAATCAGATTTGAATTAAGAGTTCTAATCTCATTGGATTATGAGAATCATCTATAAATAGAGAGAGTCTCTACTTATGGATACATAATAATAGCAATAGTATAGCAAACAAATCAGATTGAGAGAAGAGAAAAGAGAGAGAGAGGCGTGAGAAGAGAGAGAGGTCCTATCTTCTCTTTGGCCTCTCCTCTTGTTGGTGTCCCCTCTTCCTTTGGGCGTGGGGTCTCTTTAGGCATCCCACCTGCTGTATGAGGTGTCACACTAGCACATCTCATCTCTCAATTGATTGAGTTGCTAAGCCAATTGGATTGGAGTTCATCCTGCTTTCCTGCGGTATTTGATGTGTATGCGAAGTAGAGGGTCTGCACATCCAAACCTCCATGAAGGTTTATATCAGATAATTTAGGATTTGATCTCTGATTCTGCTATATTTCAGATAAAAATTTGATCATTAAACAAGTAAAACATTAAAAAAATTTTAGATGCAATTTGGGCATCCCGGAGGAAAATTGTTTTCCTTCCCTTCAATTGGTATCAGAGCAGGCTTGAAATATATGCATACAAAATAAAATTTTTTGAGATTATTTACATGAGATATAATTAAATTTTTTTATAAAATATTATTATTTAAATATATTTATATAAAATTTTTGATCTAATTTTAATTGGATTAGAGGTGCCTAATCAATGGTTGGTTGAGGTTGTTATAAATCTGTTATAGCAAAATTCTACTATTGCTGAATTTTTTATGAAAAAGCAATGTAAATTAAAATTTATTTTAAATTTATTTTAATATAATTTTAATATTATTATTTTTTTATGAAGTAATATTTATTTCAGATTTAAATTAAATCTATTTTGATGGATATTTAGATCTGAATCCTATCATAATTTAGCACTGCATGAAAACAGATTTTATCAAAAATTAATTCCTTACGTATTCATATTTACATCTAATTAATTTTTTATTTGATATTAAATTTAAAATTAATATTTTATAATCAGTATAAGATATATTTCAGATTTGATATGATGTATATGATGCATCAAATCTAATTGGATTAGATGAAGAACATAATTGATAAGATCAAGGATATGTTCATAACACAAAATAGTTTGGTCAATAATTGCATGTTGATGTAATTATATATAAAATTAGATTTTAAATCCTAGTAGCCTAGTACTCAGATTGATGAGATCATCAGACCATCCGATCATAAGAGATTGAAGAGATTAATCTTTCTTTTATCTATTCGATGGATTCTCTTATGACGTATAGGGATGTCATTGTGATCCAATTTCATGAAGAAGAAAAGCGAATAGATTTTTATATATTATTTTTATCATAAATATATTTAAATTAGATCTAAAATAATTTATAATTTATAATAATAGGATAAAATTTAGATATAAAATTATTTTAGATCTGAATTATATATTGCATATGATGTAATTGATATTGATCTAAAAGTTGTCATGATACATGAGATGTATAAATGAAGTTTAGATCATACCTTTGTATGTTTAATTGTTAAACATAATATGAAAATTATTTTCATGCATTGAAACATATGGTATGCTTCACCTGAAATCCTTGTAGAATAGTTCTACAAACTGAAACACACATTTCACACACTTAATTTTGAATTAAGTTTGAATGATCTAGATTTGAGAATTGAAGATCATTAAGATACCATATAATATGATGGGCAATGGGTTAGCATGAATCAGAACCTTCTAATGGGTTAGACCTAAGGTTAGAAAAATATATGTACCAAATAGAGAAATTAATTAAATCTATCAAATGTTGAATTAGATTAGGTCAGTATTTTTCTAAATCAATCTCAATAGTTAAAGTTTGATCAAGTCCATATGCTTGACCCTAATAAATAAACCATGATCATGGCTCCATGGTTGAGCCCGAATCTTTTGGTGTGCCCAATCGAAACTAATTAATCAGTTGGTGTCTAAGGTAAGTTTGACAGATTCGATCAAGTGGTTTTTAATTGAGAGCTATTCACCTAGATGCGTCTACGATGAGTTAAGGGCAGATCCCTCCCGCTGATCTCACTTACCTGACCAACATGGTAGATTATATTTTGATTAGATCACTAGTCGATTCATGCAGATCCATGCCATTAAGGTGAATCAATGTGACTGATTTAGGTATCATTAGACCAGCTTATGCTTAATCCTTTACATGATTTGGTGAAGTCAGTGGAAGGATTTGCAGCTTGCAGGTCAACTTCTTCTCTTATTCTCAGATCAATTAAATCAAATCCTCTAAATTATTAGATCCATAAAGTGATAAAGTTATTAGATAACTTGGTCAATGCCTCTTATTAAGGTGTGTGATAATGAGTCCAATATTTTAAATAGGCATTGGAGGCGCCACACACCTTGTATCTATTACATATTAGAATTGTTATTTATCATATGACCATCATGATGTACCTTCAGATTAATGCTTAGGTTGATCGAGCCACACTCGGGCCTGGACATCCATTTGTTGGATACACTTGGTCGAGCTACACTCGGGTCTGGATATCCGTTTGTTGGATGCATTTGGTGTGTCATGTTAATAGTTGGACCTAATCAGAATTTTCAGTGGAGGTGCCACACGCCTACTGAAGGGACACTTGGGGCAGAACCCATTGCTAGAAGTTGTTTAGAGAAATAATTGGTTATGAACCTACCCATGAATGCATTAGGGTTGGCCAAGCCACACTCTGATCTGAATGCAGTCCGTGTGGATTCTAATACCCACTAAGAAATTAATGTAATTCTTTGAGTTGGAGGTAGAGGCTACCAATTTATTAAAAATAGTGGGAGAACCTTTAGACTAAAGTCCATATCTTTAGAATTAAAAATAATTCATATACTAATAGACTAGTATTTTTTCCTTTCAGTTATAGCCAACACACTATCCCTCCGTTCGCTATTGGACAGCGATATACTCATCGAACCCAACTTCGATAACTGATATCGAAAGTATAAGATCATGTTGGAGCACGAAAGAATTTTATATGTCTTTACAGATCAGGCACCTAAAAAATCTACAGTCAATGCTCCTCGTGCTGCGAGAGACACTTACATGAAGTAGCTCAATGATCGCACGACTGTGCGTTACATGATGAGGGCAGCTGTGAATGATGAACTTAGTCATAAGTTCAAGGATTCACAGTCTGAGGAGATGATTCAAATGTTGAATGAGTCTTTCAATACCTTTGAGGATACGGAGAGACATAAAACCTCCTGCACAGTGTTCAATGTTCATATGCGAGAAGAGGCTTCAGTCAACGATCATGTATTGTACATGATTGAGCAGATTGAATGCCTTAGCAAACTTGATTTTTTATTGCATGAATAGTTAGGCAAAGATGTTATCCTCAATTCGCTACCGAAATCCTACCTATCCTTTCTCAGTTATTATAGAATGAGAAAGCTTGTGGTAAACTACCATGATTTGCTAGGGTTACTGTAAATTTTTGAGAAGGATCACCAGCTCTAGAAAGAGCCAGTGAATTTAGTGGGAGGTTCATCTGCAGGGCGTCGATTCTCTAGGAGAAGAAAGAAGAAAAAAGTATAAAAATCTCGTGCCGTCTATCCCAAGCAGAGCAAAATGTTAAAAGTTGATAAGAGCCAGATAGAGTGCTTCTTCTGTAAAAAGCTAGATCATTGAAAAAAGAATTATCCTACTTATATAGCCACCCTTGACCCAAACAGATCTAAGAACAAGAAAAAGAGATAAGTGGTTGCTTCATAAGGTATTTATATGATAACACCTTATAATTTCTCTATTTGTGATACTACTTCCTGGATATTAGATATCGAAAGTCCTATTAATATATGTAATTTATTGTAAGGACTACAGGTAAGTAGAAAATTTTGAGAGGACGAACGGTTTCTTAACATTGGAGATGGAAGCCTTGTTTCAATTCTGACCTTGAAAACTTTGCAACTTGTCTTCGAGTCCAGTAGTGTCATGTTGGATGATTGTCATTATTTTCTCTCCTTTATGATGAATGTCATCTCTGTAGGCTTCTTGGCCAAACTTGGTTACAAGTTTATAATAATGGATAATTTTTGTGATATCATTATGAATAATACTACAATTATGCATGGACAATTGAAACATGGTATATACACAATATCACTGCCTGTTAGTGTAATTTACACACCTAGTAAATACCTCAAAATAGATAATATCAGTGAATCCTATCTTTGACATTGTAGGCTTGGTCATATGAACAAGAATAGGATTGATAGGCTGATCAAGAAACGTGTCCTTGAGATAGATGATTGTGAATCATTGCTTACCTGTGAGTTCTATCTACTTGATAAGATGACTAAGTCACCTTTTAAAGAAAAAAGTGAGAGAGCCAGCGATGTCCTAGGTCTAATACATACTGATGTATGCGAGCCTATGAACATAAGTGCCAGAGGAGGATACTACTACTTTATTACGTTTACAAACAACCTATCGAGATATGGGTATGTCTATCTTATGAAGCATAAGTCAGAATTATTTGAAATGTTCAAACAATTTCATACTGAAGTAGAGAAACAAACTAAAAAGAGTATTAAGATCCTTCAGTCAGACCGAGGAGGTGAATACCTCACCAGTGAGTTTCTGACATATCTGGAAGAGAATGGGATTATCTCACAAAGGACTCCTCCTGGAATACTACAACATAATGATGTGTTCGAGAGGAGAAATCGAATCTTGTTAGACATGGTCCGATCCATGATGGACTTTTCAGTTTGCCAATCTCCTTTTGGGGATATGCTCTAGAGACTACCTGCTATATTTTGAATAAAGTGTCCAGCAAGTCTGTCGATAAAACTCCATATGAGATATGGACTAGGTGTAAGTCAGTACTCTCACACTTTAGGATTTGGAGGTGTCCAGCTTATGTCAAGCATTTAAAGACAGATAAGCTTGGATCGAAGTCCGATAGATGCTTATTTGTAGGGTACCCAAAGTAAACTAAAAGGTACTACTTCTACCTCACTGCAGAATAAAATGTGTTTGTTAGCAGTCGGACAGTCTTTTTGAAAAAGAAGTTCCTTGGTGAAGGAGCTAATGCCTGTAAAATTGAACTTGATGAAGTTCATGAGGTGGAAGGACCGACACATACAGAATTAGATTCGATTGGTGAATCGAATCTAGAATCGATAGAGGCACCATTAAGAAGATCTGATAGAGTATCACATCAGCCGGATAGATACTATGATTTTTTGATCTGAGATGGTGATCCCATTGAACTTAATGAGAACGATGAGGATCCGATCACCTATATGGAGGCCATACAAAGGCCTAACTTTCAAAAATGATTTAAGACCATGAAGTCCGAGATGGATTCCATGGAGATCAGTAGTGTATGGACACTAGTTGATCCATCTGAAGGGATAAAACCTATAAGATGTAAATAGATTTTTAAGAGAAAAAGAGGAACGGATGGGAAGGTAGAGACCTATAAAGCCCATCTAGTTGTCAAGGGTTACCGTCAGTGTTATGGTATTGACTATGATGAGATGTTCTCTCCTGTGATAATGCTCAAGTCCATCCAGATTATGCTTGCTATCGCTGCACACTTAGATTATGAGATCTGACAGATGGATGTCAAAATCATTTTTCTTAATGGAGAATTGGAAGAAGAGATATATATGATATAACCTGAAGGGTTCATATCCACAAACGAGTCAAAAGTGTGCAAGCTGAAAAGATCTATTTATGGACTTAAGCAGGCATCGAGGAGTTGAAACATGTATTTTGATAATGTGATTAAAATGTATGGCTTCATTAGGAATGGAGAAGAGCCTTGCATCTACAAGTAGACTTCCGATTCTGTGGTTATTTTTCTTGTGCTGTATATGGATGACATACTGTTATTAGAAAATGACATCCCAGCTGTGCAGAGTGTGAAGCTGTGGTTATTATCATAGTTCTCTATGAAGGACTTGGGAGAAGTATCGTATATCCTAGGGATAAAGATCTATAGGGATAGATTCAGAAGGTTGCTTGAATTGTCCCAATCTACATACATTGACATCTTGTTGAAGCGGCTCAACATGGATAATTTCAAGAAAGGCTATCTTCCGATAGGCCATGAAATTACTCTTTCCAAGAAGGATTGTCCGACAACTCTTGAAATGAGAGAGCGCATGAGTAGAATACTGTATGCTTCAGTAGTGGGATCTATCATATATGCTGTGATATATATGAGGCCGGATATGATCTATTCACTAGGGATAGTGAGTTGGTACGAGTCAGATCCGGACGAGAAGTATTGGAAGATTGTGAAAGCAATTCTTAAGTATTTGAGAAATACTAAAGACCAATAGCTTATCTATGGAGACTTTGATCTGAAACTTGTGGGATATACTGATTTTAATTTTCAGTCAGATTGTGATGACAGCAGAAGCGTGTCGGGCTACGTATTTAACTTGAATGGAGGAGCTGTTTGCTGGAAGAGTTTCAAGCAACATACTCTGGTTGATTCTGTATGTGAAGCAAAATACATTGCTGCATCGGATGCTGTAATGTTCTGCACCGCTATTATCTAGTGCGAGAGATCATGAATCGAGGTGACGTCGAGCTTCAGAAAATCGACGGAAAGAAGAACCTAGCCAACCCCTTCACTAAAGCTCTCAGGATCCAAGAGTTTGATAACTTCAAATGAAAGATAGCTATAAGATACTGTCCCGATTGATTTTAGTTCAAGTGAGAGTTGTTGAAAATTATATTCTAAAATCAATCGTGTGACGATTGAATTCATCCTAGTATATGAATTATTAATCAATTGAATAATAGTTATTCTGATATTTTTCATCACAAAGTAACATCTTTTTTGAACTCTTGTACTGTGATGAAGTCCCTAGAACTATGCTAGTGTACGATAAAGAGAAGATTTATCGTATAGTTCTTAAACATATTCGCGATCAAATGATACATCATTACGGGACAATGACGTTTATCGAGTGGAGGTCGTTATATGCCATATGGGTTGGTTGTCCTCTTAATCAAGGAGTATGGTGACACTGGTATGGCATACAGATGAGATGTAGGGGTACATCAATACTAAATAAGTGACTCACCTACTGAGCATTCCACTGTCAAGAGCTGCTCGTGAAACACATGGGTATAAATGTCCTTTAGACTTGAGATCATCATAGTGATTTGCAAGCAACTCACTGTACTTTGATGCCAGACTACCTGAATTTCTAATGTAGTGACGGAAGGCTGCTGGGTACAGTCAAGTACTTACGAAGTCTGTGTGTAGATCAAGATAGGATTGATCCCTCCAGATTATTGGAGTTGATGTATTGCTGTATTTCAATTTAGTAAAGCTTTGGCCAGGGTAATACATGAGATGGATTTGAAAGATTGAAATACAATGTGGATGAAGTAATCTCGGTTGACAGTTAATCTGAGACCATCCTAGAGCATCCAGGATTAAAAGGATGAATTATGCGGCAATTATGTTGATAGGGTCAAGATGCTGTCGTTAGGACACTATGATTATCAATCAAATTTTAATTTCAATAAAAATTAAAAATATATAGAAAGTAGTAAGTCGGGTCAAATCTACAAAGAAGGTAGGATTTTAATTTGAAATCTTTGATTTTATAAAAAAAATAAAATTTTGAAGAAAGCAATTTAAGTCAAAAAATAAAAATTAAAGTATAAAAAATAAATCAGATACTAAGATCTACTAACTAGATCCTAGCATCTACTTGCAATAAAAATAAATAACAAAAATTTAAAAAGTATAAAATAAATTGGTACTAAGATCTATTAATTAGATCCTAGCATTTACGTGCAAAAAATAAAAGATAGAAATTTAAAGTGCAGAAAAATAAATTTTACATTAATTGAAATTAAAATTCAAGTACAAGAAATTTAAAAAGAATAATAAAATAAAATAAAAATAAAACTATAACAAGGATATGAAGTTGATCAACCAAGCCTCATCGAGAAGATGGTTGATGACCTCTCCATCTTCCGTCATACTCCGTAGAGCGAACCGACTTCTCTTTTTCTTTTCCTTGGGTTCCTAAAGCTATTTAATTTTTTTATTTTTTTCTATACTTTTTACTCAATTTTTTTGCTTACAAAGCTTATTCCTGGACCTCCTATTTATAGATAAAATTTTTATAATTTTTTGGTATAAAAATGAGTCCTAAAATCCTTAGAAATCATATTAATCTTCTTAGGAATATTCCTGACCGTCGGATGAAGCTTGAACCGCCCAGATCTGATCAAAATCCATAGTTTTAATCCTTATCAAAGTTGAATCGAACCACAGCCATCCAATCATGCTTGGGATTGGTTCTGGACTGTCGAATTGTGTTGATAATCTCTTATTCTCAGTCGGGAGCATCCTCAACCGTCGGATCTCATGATGGATTCATTTTCAACCGTCCGATCGTGCAAAAAATTCTTTTATAAATCGATAATGAATAGCAGCCATTGGATCGATCTTCAGATTAAATCTTAGCTGTTGGATGGTGCAAAATAGCTTTTACTGCCCGTAGACCATGCCTATGGACCATGTAGCATTTTTGGTGGATCGTACCCTGGCTCTGTGGACCAAACGGTCAGTCCACCGTACACCGAAGGCTATTTTCTTTATTTTTTAGGATATTTTAGCTCTATTTTTGCTCTGATTTTCATCTGAAAAATTGAAAAAAATATGCATTAAATTTTTTTAATTTTTTTTTTATTTTGATATTTAAATTACTCAATTAAATTAATATCTATTTTTTTATAAATATATCTAATTTTATATTTTTTTAAAATCACTTATTTTTTAAAAAAATTCAATAAATTCATGAAATTAAGATTTTTAAGAAGATGTTAGCACCATAAATTATCAAAAATACCTACAATAAATGTAAAAATATACCACTTATCACACTCCCCAACTTGAACTTTGCTCATCCTCGAGTAAAGAAAAAATTTAGAATTAAGTACCGTTTAACTTAAAATTTCAAATTTCATCAAATAATTTTCAAAAAGACCACTGATGTTCAGTAGAGTATGAATGAGATATGTCATTGGGGTATTAATACTAGTCAATATGCGAGTTAAACTAAGAAATTAAATTTTTTCTAAACTTTTCCAAATTATCCCTACCTTTATCTCCAAATCATTCACCTTCATATAGACAAGTATATTGTTACTTCCATCCTTCATTTATTGATTGATTTTTTCTCTCTCTCTTTTTTTTTTTAAACGTTGTACTGCTATTGAGTGTCTTAACCCCTTAAGCTTTCTGTTTGACCCATGTAGCGAATTTTCAGTCAATGACTCCTAAACCAGATGGCTTTAGAGCACTAGATATAAAATATCCCTTGAACCTACTTGCTCGAATCAAACAGGCTACGAGTTAAAACTAGCTTTACAACAAAGTTTCTTTGCCCTTCATACCTTTTGATGCGAAACTCAATGCTTGCTTAGGCAAAGAGTTCCGATTACTCAGCATGAAGTACTTGAAAACTTTTTTTTTTGAATATATGAAGAAACGTATAGTTACTTTACATAAGTCTATAAGAAGTAAATTCTTCTTTGATACTGGTAGAAAAATTTAGAAATGCTCAAAGAAAACTATTTAAGTTCTAAACTTAACTCTTTATTGAGTTTTCTTAATATTTGATCCTTCAATATCTCACAAACTCTCTGATCTAAACTTCAATTTTCTTTTAAAAATGCTTGGTTTAACTTGATTCTTAAGTATAATCAGATGCTTAAATACTAAAAATTAACTTATTTGAGGATTTTTAAAAAAAATTATTCTCCCTCCCAACTTAATCAACATTGTCCTCAATGGAGTAGAAAAAATAAACGGTGCATGTAAAGAGAAAGAAAAGGAGAGATATCACCTGATCCATAAGTCTTTTCAAAACTGATTCTCCCCCTAACTTAGCCAAGATTATTTTCAGATCCCTACAAAAGATACAAAGCAAGACTCGATTATCCTAAACAAAATGCAAAAGAAAGCAAAGGCAAAAGCAAATATTGAAAACTTAAAAATTAAGTTGCCTCCCAGGAAGCGCTAAGTTTACCGTCTTCAGCCAGACCATACTGATTCTCTCACCTATCCCGTGTCAAATATTAGATTGATAAATTTCAATAATTTTGGATTACCAATCTTAGAAAAATGATCTAAAATAAATTTTAATATTTTATTATCAATTTTTAGAAAGTAGTTCACATCTCCATTCTTAATTTTAGAAAGATAGTTTACAAATCCATTCACAAATCCTTATTTATCGAGAATTTCTCCTATTTGTTCTTCTAAAATGCTCATGAATTGAGTTTTTACATTAGGAATTGAGTTTGAAGTAATGGGTGCTGAAAGGGTGTCAGTTGATTTTAAACATGTATACTCAGATGTGACCAAGGGCAATTTCAGTTCTGGAGGAAGTGATTTTAAAGTGGAAGAACCAGCTTCTAGGGTTGAAGAAAACAAGACTTTTGGTGAATATATCTTGGGTAGCTCATCCGCTCTCTTCTCTTTATCACTTAGATCAATATCAGTACTAGGCTCAGGTTCTTCTATTAGGTTAGTCTCAGTTCTAATCTCTTCTTCCAAATTTTTATTTGGGCTAGCATCAGTACTAGCTTCTCTCACCTGATCTTGGTATGGGTCTTTAAGAATCCTACCACTTCTAAGTTCAGTTATTATTTGGCATTTTCAAATTGAGGATTTTTAGATGGGACATTGAATTGATGACTAGGTCCAGGTGGTTGATGAGTGGATGGGTTGTTTCAAAGATTTGGTACTGGTTGGCTTGGGAGTTAACCTGATTCTCTCCTCATGATAGATTCAGCTAATTATCCTATTTGTGCTTCTAGCCTAGCGATAGATTATTGTTGGGTCATGATCAATTGTTGTAGTTGGTTTAATCTATCATCAGCTAGATTAGTCTGTTGAGGAGGTGGGTATGGTGACTAATTTTGATATGGTGGCTGGATATATTGACTGGACTGACCTCTATTGTAGGCATAATTCTAGTATGGAGGCCTACTCTGAAAGTTTTGCAAAGAAAGAATTTGGGTCTGAGCTTGAGTCTGTTGGGGTCTCCAAAAAAAATTAGGATGGTTCCTCCAGCCTGAATTATATGTGTTAGAGAATGGATCATTGACAGGTTTGGAGTAACCTTGGGCAGCTTGAACTTGTTCTTGAATAAAAGGTGGAAACTGTATAGCCGTTAGACATTCGCTCACATGATGGGCTGGGCTAGTACAGATAGAACAAATCTCCTAATAATTAGGTAGTGGTGTGTATTGTGCAGGAGATTGTTGACCTAATGCTAGGAACTGATCAAATTTCTGGGCAAGAAGGTCGACTTTATCTAATCTTTGGACTATTAGGTTTAGATCGGCCTTAGGACTAGAGTCTGTTTGCTTGATCTCAAAAGTTTTGCCCACTTTTGGTGAGGGATTGATCTTTCGTAGAGGATAATAAAGTATGATTGATTGAATTTTCACTCAAAGTTTCAAATAAAGTGTAGGCTTCATCCTCACTTTTACTCATGAATGCACCCCCACAAGATGCATCTACCATCTGTCTGTATTGGTTACCTAAACTCTCATAAAAAGCTTGAACAATTTGCCACTAAGATAGACCATAGTATGGGCATTTTCTAAGAAGTTTCTTAAGTCTCTCCCATGATTCATGAATTTGTTCTCCTGAAAGCTGAGCAAATCCAGTGATGGCTCGCCTCATGGTGTTGGTTCGACCTATGGGATAGAATTTTTTAAGAAACTCATGCTGCATTTCAGCTCAAGTTTGGATTGGTCTCCCTATTGTGCCAAGCCAGTACTTGGCTTTGTCTTTAAATGAGAAGAAAAATAAGGTCAATCTAAGTGTATCATCAGTAAAATTTTAAATTTTCATCGTAGAACAAATTTCTAAAAACTCATCCAGATGCTTGTAAAGATCTTCATTAGTATTCCCATAGAAAGATGGGAGTATCTGGATTGTGGTCGACTTGATCTTATAGTGGCTTGCAGGGATATCAGGTAAGTGGATATAAGTCAATGGGTTATAGGTGGAAGGAATAAAATATTCCTTCATCTACCTAGGTGGTTCTCTAGGATCTCCAGCCATCTGATTTTCAGGTTTAATATGAATCAATCGTTCAATCTTAGGATTAGGTTCAACTAGGTCAGGAGAGAGAGATCTTCTACCTTGCATATATCAGTGCAAACCCTAATGTATGATTCAAGTTTTGCTTTTGTTTCATTTTTTTTTTAAGAGAAAAAGGAGAGAGAAGAAAGAAAGAGCCTTAGACCTAGATACGTAAGGTGGGAAGAATTAGTTGTGGTTTAGTGTTAATTACAATCAAGTTAGCAAACAATTAAACCTAGACACCTATGGGTTCTTAGACCTAACAGTTCGATGTAGAGTGGCTTAGTTTAAATGCAAATTAGGTTTGTTCTCACTTCCTTCAACTAGCCAGGTAAGAGGTGGGATCGTGGGGGTCCTCCCGTTGCTTGCCTTAGACACCAATTGAATTGGTCAGGTAAGCTAATGGAACCAATTAAATAACCACAAATTCACTTAGGCTGAGCATTTATAACCTCTAGCTTTAGACACCAGTTTCAGGAGTGAGTTCGGACTTACTTTGCACTTGACTTGATCACAATACTCAGAATTGAACTCGATTAATACGAAGGGCCAATGTCTACTTGATTTTAGTTAGGCTAGGGTTAATGTGGGATGCTGGTTGGTTATTTTTGGGTCAAGGGAGGATGATGAAATCTCTACCTTATTTTGTTATGGGTGTTGCCCTTAAATTATTTGAGATGAATATGTACAATCAATTTCAAACAAGGGGTTCTATGCAACTAAATTAGATGCATGAAACTAATAAAACTTGAAAGCTTACCTTATCTCCAGCGATCATCAAAAATAAATCTACAATGATGAATGCTCCTAAAAATTAAGTTTCTACTCTTGTCATGCAATTTTTATTATATTTACATGGATAAATTTTAGGTTAATTAAAAAAATAGTAATTAATACTAAAAGAAATAGTTAAGGCTAGGGTTAGGATTGATCTCACCAACTTGGAAGCTTTCTATTTCTCTCTTTTTTTTGAATTTTTAAATTTTTTTTGTAAAAAGATAAAAAAAGTTAGTAAGCAATAGTCACAAGAAAACTAAAGAAATCAAACATTAAAATTGGTGCCTTTCCCGACAACAACGTCAAAAATTTGATAGGGTCAAGATGCTGTCGTTAGGACACCATGATTATCAATCAAATTTCGACTTCAATAAAAATTAAAAATATATAGAAGATAGTGAGTCAGGTCGAATTCACAGAGAAGGCAGGATTTTGATTTAAAATATTTAATTTTATAAAAATAAAATAAAATTTTGAAGAAAGTAATTTAAATCAAAAAATTAAAATTAAAAGTATAAAAAATAAATCGAGTACTAAGATCTACTAACTAGATCCTAGTATCTACTTACAATAAAAATAAATAATAAAAATTTAAAAAGTATAAAATAAATTGGTACTAAGATCTACTAATTAGATCCTAGCATCTACGTACAAAAAATAAAAGACAGAAATTTAAAGTGCAGAAAAATAAATTTTACATTAATTAAAATTAAAATTTAAGTATAAAAAATTTAAAAGAAATAATAAAATAAAATAAAAATAAAATATAATATGGATCTGAAGTTGATCAGTCAAGTCTCATCGAAAAGATGGTTAATGACCTCTCCGTCTTCTGTCGTACTCCGTAGAGTGAACCGACTTCTCTCCTTCTTTTTCTTGGGTCTCTAAAGCTATTTAATTTTTTTTCTATTTTTTTTATATTTTCTACTCAATTTTTTTGCTCACAAAGCTTATTCCCGGACCCCCTATTTATAGATGAATGTTTCATAATTTCTTGGTAGGAAAAGGAGTCCTAAAACCCTTAGAAATTATATTAATCCCCTTAGAAATATTCTTGGTCGTCGGATGGAACTTGAACTGCCCAGATTTGATCAAAATCCATAGTTTTAATCTTTATCAAAGTCGAATCGAACCACAGCCATCCGAACACGCTTGGAATTGGTTCTGGATCGTTGGATTGTGCTGATAATCTCTTATTCTCAGTCGGAAGCATCTTTAGCCGTCGAATCTCATGATGGATTCATTTTCGGCCATCTAATTGTGCAAAAAATCCTCTTATAAACCGACAACGAACAGCAGCCATTGGATCGATCTTCAGATTAAATCTCAACTGTTGGATGATGCAAAAGAGGCTTTTGCTGTCCGTAGACCATGCTTGTGGACCGCGTAGCATTTTTGATGGACCGCACCCTAGCTCTGTGGACCAAGCGGCCGGTCCACCGTATATCGAAGGCTATTTTCTTTATTTTTTAGAGTATTTTAGCTCCATTTTCACTTCGATTTTTATCTGAAAAATTAAAAAAAATATGCATTAAATTTCTTAAAAATTTTTCTTCATTTTGGTGTTTAAATTGTTCAATTAAATTAACATCTATTTTTTTATAAATATATTTAATTTTATATTTTTCAAAATTATTTATTTTTTAAGAAAATTCAATAAATTCATGAAATTAGGATTTTTAAGAAGATGTTAGCACCATAAATTATCAAAAATATCTATAATAAATATAAAAATATATCACTTATCACATGTGTATGGGTTCTGAAATATTTTTTGTGATAATTCGACATATCTGGACGTCGGAAACTATTGCTAGATAGTATCTCAATTAGTGCAAAAATTGATTCCTATGCTACCGACTTAGTGTTTGAATCTATGGAGTAACGCACACAAGTCAGACAAAATAGAAAAAAATTAACCTATATTTATATGTCTAATTTGAAAATACTTGACTTGATTGAACATATAAGCTAATTTGATTGAGAATTAAGTTATGGATCAAACGGGATTAAATAGTTTACTATATTTAGCTGCACTACATATGAAATTCAGGTTCGATCCCAGAGATGAACAGTTTCTGATCTATGATTCATGAAATATATGAAAGATTGAATTTAAGTACTAATTAATTTTATATTAGATCTAAATTAATTGGACTTAAATGGATCTAAAATCTAAATTAGACTTGGTACAAAAGTCCTAAAGAGTTTGAGATTGACAGCCTTTTAAATTATTTCAAACCAGCTTCGAATCGGATTCGAATCAGACCTATTTTGGATGAGATATAAGTATTCGTACTTACACTGAGAATACCCCCTTATGAAGCATGACCAAAATTTGATTTGGTGCTTATTTAGGGCATCCCAAGTGGGTGAGAGATTGGGTGCAAGTTGATTGTCATATGTGATGATAATTATATATCATATAGAAATTCTTCTTTCATGAGTATTGGATCAATTCAAATCAGATTTGAATTAGGAATCCTAATCTCATTGGATCATGAGAATCATCTATAAATAGAGAGGGTCTCCACTTATGGATGCATAGCGATAGCAATAGCATAGCAAACAAATCAAATTGAGAGAAGAGCAAAGAGAGAGAGGTGTGAGAAGAGAGAGAGGTCCTATCTTCCCTTTGGCCTCTCCCCTTGTTGCCGCTCCCTCTTTCTTTGGGTGTGGGATCTCTTTGGGCATCCCACCTGCTAGTGTGAGGTGTCACACTAGCACATCTCATCCCTCGATTGATTGAGTTGCTAAGTCAATTGGATTGAAGTTCCTCCTGCTTTCCTGCAGCGTCTGACATGCATACGAAGTAGAGGGTCTGCACATCCAGACCTCCATGAAGATTTATATCAGATAATTTAGAATTTCATCCGTGGTTCTGCTGCATTTCAGATAAGGATTTAATAATTAAACAAGTAGAACATTAGAAAATATTTAGATGCAACCTGTACATCCCAGAGAAAAACTGTTTCCCTTCCCTTCATAATTGACTACCAAGAATAGTCTATTAAAGAAAAATACTCTATTTTTAGCCTCTAGTGCCTTGAAGAATATTTTTTACCTCCAAATTTGAGAGTTTTTAAATTTTTGAGAGGCTAATCATCAAAAGAAGAGAGAGCATTCTCATGTCAAGTATTCAAGCGATCTTCAAGCTGCATTCCAAATATTTTATTTGCTCTTTTAAGGAGCTTTGTGTGTTATAATTTCTATTCGTGCTGAAATCTGCTGTAACAAGCTTGAACTTAGGGAATAGGTGTAATCCAAGCTTGAAAATTAGATTATGAGCCTAAAAAAAGGCTTGTAATGTTGTGGTTGGTGAGTCTGAAAAATCAACTGAATTTGTTTATGATTTCGACTAAAACAAATGCACTATAATCAGTAGATTATAGTAAAAATTTTTAAGTGGAGCTTGAAGAGTAGATGTAGGTGCTTGAAGTGCATCGAACCACTATAAAATCTCTTGTATTTATGTGGCTTACTTATCTTTACTTGCTTTACTTATTATTTAGCATTTACTAATTTATTTCTACTGCTATTTACTATATTTGCTATACATTCACTACATCTTCTTAGGTTGTTTTGAAAAATCAGCACATACTTGCTTAAATCTTTGAAAACCCAATTCATCCTCCTCTTAGATTGCCTAACTAGGCAACAAATGGTATCCAAACTTGATTCTCAGTTAGTTTTGATTTAAAAATCAATGATAACTTATTTGGGAGTTTCACTTGTCGAAGGGCAATCCACTAGTAGACCATCTCTTTTCAATGCATCTAAATATATCTATTGGAAAGTATGCATGCAGATCTTTATTCAAACACTTGATTATAATCTATGGAATATCACAATCAATGACCCCCACACACCCACAATCATTGTCAATGACATTGCTTTTCCCAAGCCAGAGAGTGATTGGGATGAAGTGGATAAAAGATTGGTCCAATTAAATGCCAAGGCAATGAATGTCTTGTATTGTGCTTTAGATGCGAATGAGTTTAACCGCATCTTTACTTGTAACTCCGTAAAAGAGTTATGGGATGGACTCGAAGTAATATATAAAGGTACAAGCCAAGTCAAAGAATCCAAAATTAACATGCTTGTGAACGAATATGAGTTATTTAGAATGAAATCGAATGAATCTATTGGTGATATGTTTATTTATTTTATGGATATTATAAATGGCCTCAAAAGTCTTAGAAAATCATATTCTAATAATGAGCTTGTGAGAAAAATTTTTAGATGTTTGCCAAAGTCATGAGAAGCTAAGCTGATCATCATCTAAGAAGCAAAAGATCTCAACATCCTACCTTTAGAAGAGCTACTTGGATCATTGATGACTCATGAGCTTACAATAAAGCAACACAATGATGATGAAGTAAAAAAGAACAAAACTATTACCCTCAAATCTGCAATAGAAGAAGAGGAGGATAATGACTCATTGGAAGAAGATGTTGGTGTTGAGGATATGGCATTAATTACTAAAAAATTTAAAAAAATTTTGAGGAGAAAAAAGCAAAACTACAAAAAGAAACCAATAGTCAAAGAAGAATCGAGCAAGACAAAGATAAAAAAGAGAGAATCAGTCCATTTGTTATGAATACAAAAAAAATCAAACATTTCAAAGCCGATTGTCCAAAACTTAAGAAGAACCTCAAGGAGACAAAGAAGAAAGTTATGGTTGCAATATAGAGTGATAGTGAGGACTTTAGCACCAACAATGAAAATTAGAATTTTGCTAACTTGTATCTCATGGCACAAGAGGATGAGGTACAATCTGAACATGTACTGGACTTTACTTTTGATGAACTTTAAGATGCATTTTATGAGTTGCTTGATGAATTTAAGAAAGTTAGTTTGAAAAACAAAGATTTAAAACTGAGAAATCAAGCTTTGTTAAAAGAAAAAGAAGAGATTTTATAAAACAACAAGATTTTAGTAGAAGAAAATGAATCACTAAAGAAAGAATTAGAAAATGTTAAACTTTTGGTTGAAAAATTTACTTATAATTTTGAAAAACTTTATATGATTTTAACTAGTCAAAAAATAGTTTTTCTTAAAGTCGGTCTTGGTTTTAATCCAAACAACAAATAGAAATTTTTGAAAAATTTCTTTACAAGTTCATTTTCAAATGCTACTATAAATGTTACATGTTTCTACTGTGGTAGAGTTGGATATAAAGCTTATTCCTACAATTTCAAAAAATTGAATGATAGACTGGTTAGAAAAGTTTGGATTCCAAAAAAAATCTTGGTTACTAATCCCAAAAGATCCAAAAAAGTTTGGGTACCTAAATTTGCTATTTGACTATTTTATAGGAGTATCTTGCAGTCCATAGATTGAAAAGAAGATGATATCTCGATAGTGGCTGTTCACCACACATAATGGGTGATAAAAATTAGTTTATCACTCTTGAAAAAAAAAGTAATATTGGGCAATGATGAAAAAAGAAAGATTATTGGTATTGATAAAATATGTATTACTCCCTCCAAATTTACTAATAATGTTTTATTAGTTGATGGATTGAAACATAGTTTGCTTAGCATAAGTCAAGTATATGACAAAAGATTTAAAATTACTTTTGAATCTTCTTTATGCATTGTTTCTAATCCTTTTGATGAAGGTGCAAAATTCATTGGACATAGATGTGGCAACATCTACATAGTTGATCTTGATGAGATTATCATGAAGAATGATCAATGTCTTATAGCAATGGATACCAAAATCAAAGGATCTAATTGGTTGTGGCATCGTAGACTAGGATATGCAAGTGTGAATACTATGTCGAAATTGATTACAAAAGACTTAGTTAAAAGTTTGTCAAAACTAAATTTTGAAAAAGATCAGATTTATGATGTATGTCAATATGAAAAACAAACTAGAAAACTTTTCAAATCCAAAAATGTGGTTTCATCTTCTAGACCCTTAGAATTGATTCATATGGACTTATTTGGACCTACTAAGATTACAAGTCTAGGAGAAAAAAAAATATGACTTATGATTGTAGATGATTTTTCATAATTTATATGGATTCTACTTTTAGCACATAAAGATGAAGCTTTTTTTATATTTTTAAAATTTTATTGAAAAATTTTGAATAAAAAGAGTTTAACAATTGTTTGTATTTGAAGTGATTACAGTATCGAATTTAAAAATTAAAGTTTTAAAAAAAATTTCAATAAAAATAAAATTGAATATAATTTTTCTGCACCAAAAGTATCTGAACAAAATGAAGTTCTGGAAAGAAAAAATCAAATTTTGAAAGAAATGGCCCATACCATGCCGTGTGAAGGGAGTCTCCCAAAGTACTTATGGGCTGAAGCCATTAACACCGCATGTTATATTTTAAATCGAGTTTTAATTTGATTGATTTTGAAAAAAATCTCCTATGAGCTTTGGAAGCGTAGAAAATCTAATATTAGTTACTTTCATATTTTTGGTTGTCATATTTTATCTTAAATAATGATAAAGATAACTTAATAAATTTGATATTAAATTACATGAAGATATTTTTCTAGGATATTCTTTATCTAGCAAAGCTTATAGAGTCTTCAACAAATGCACTTTGGTTATTGAAGAATCTATACATATTGTATTTGATGAAACTAATGATTTATTTTTGAGAAAAAAAGATTTTAGTAATGATGATGCAGAAATTAAAGAAAAAAAGATGAAGAAACTCAACTTGAGAGATAATGCGAATCAAAATGGAGAAGATGAAGTCAAAGATGATGATCAAGAGAATAATCTTGAAAAAAATATCAACAAAGAGCATGATGACTTGTCCAAAGAGTGAAAGTTCATATATAATCATCCAAAAGATCTTATCATAGGTGAACCTTCACAAAAGATAAGAACAAGATCTACTTTTAAAGATGTTCATGATTATCTTGCTTTTGTTTCTCAAATTGAACCTAAATGCATAGAGAAAGCTAAAAATGAAGTAAATTGGATGTTTGCTATGCAAGAAGAGTTGAATCAATTTGGGAGAAATAAAATTTGGACCTTAGTTAGTAGACCAATTGACCATCCAATAATGAGAATAAAATAGGTATTTAGAAATAAATTAGATTAAAATAATAATATAAATAGAAATAAAGCTAGATTAGTTGTAAAAAGATATAATCAGGAAGAAATAAATTTTGATGAAATTTATTCTCCTATAGCTAGATTAGAAGCTATAAGATTATTATTTGCATTTGCTTGCTACACTGATTTTAAATTATATCAAATGAATGTTAAAAATATTTTCTTAAATGGCTATATCGCTGAAGAAGTTTTTATAGAACAATTATTTGATTTTGAAAATCATACTTTTTCAAATCATATTTTCAAACTTAACAAAGCTTTATATGGGTTGAAACAAGCACTACGAGCATAGTATGATAAATTGAGTAAATTTTTGCTTAAAAATAATTTTATTAAAGATAGTGTAGATACTACTCTATTCTTAGAAAGAAAGAAAATTGATTTACTAATTATTCAAATATATATGGATGATATTTTTTTCAAAGCCACTAATGAAAATCTTTGTCAAGAATTTGCTAAGCTAATACAGAGAGAATTTGAAATGAGCATGATGGGAGAGCTGAATTTCTTGCTCGATCTTCAAATCAAAACAACCAAGCTAAATACATTAAGGAGATACTCAAAAAGTTTGAGATGGAAAGTATGAAAGCAATTGGAACACCCATGAGCTCTACATACAAACTTAACAAAGATGAAAATGATAAAAATATAGATCAAAAACTTTACAAAGATATAATTGAATATTTACTTTATCTTACCACAAGTAGGTCAGACATAATATTTAGTATATGTATATGTGCTAGATTTAATCTAATCCTAAAGAGTCTTATATGCTTGCTGTTAAAAGAATTCTTAAATATTTGATGGGTATTCAAAATTTAGGCTTATAGTATTCTAAGCATTCATCTATTGATTTAATTGGTTATTCTGATGCTGATTATGATGGATGTAAAATTGATAGAAAGAGTATAAGTCATACATGCCAATTTCTTGGATTGAACTTAATTTTTTAGTTTAGCAAAAAGTAAAGTTCGATAGTATTGTCTATGGCAGAAGTCGAGCATGTTGCAGTCAGAAATTGCTGTGCTCAAATTCTTTGGATTAAGCAAAAGCTTAAAGATTATGATATCGAACCAAATAAAATTTCTGTAAGATATGATAATACAAGTGCTATAAATTACTTAACTAAAAATTTAATTCAACACTCAAGAACTAAGCATATTGATATAAGACATCATTTTATTAGAGATCATATGCAAAATAATGATATTGTGCTTGATTTTGTTTGCACTGATAATCAATTGGTGGATATTTTGCTAAACTTTTAAACGAGGATAGATTTTATATGATTAGAGAAGAATTAGAATATGTGATCTTTTTTAAATCTTTTAGTATCATTTGCATGCTTACTTATGATTATCTCTATTGTATTTATAATGATATAATTTTATGGTATCACTTTTATTATTGATATTTTTGTGGTTTTCTTGTTTGACTCTTTTTGTTGATGACAAAAAGGAGGAGAGAAGTATTGAGCAAGAAAAATTTGAGCAATAAATTAAGGAGAAGCATCTTGTTTTTATATCTTATGTAACTAAAAGTTTCCAACATTACATTAAGGATGAGATTAATCTATTCTGAATTTTTTATAAAATGAAAGAGAAAATTGTTAAAAAAAATATTAGTTTTCTTGAATGTTATGCAATATCTCATATTTGAATCTCAAATATTTTAATTTTCTATCTTATGATACTTTTATTATTTGCTAAAATTAAAAATGATATATTATATTAGCTTGAGCTTTTATTTATTTATTTTTATGCTCAATATTTTATCATCATCAAAAAGAAAGAGATTGTTGATCCAAAGAATAATTTTGATGATTATATAACATTGAAACATAAAAAGAGATTATATCTTTGAAGCTTGGTTAAGATGTTTTTATAGGAACAAATCCTTGTGATATGCTTTGAAGTCATTTATAAATATTTGAGAACCTTTGAAATCAAGAAAAATTAAGTTTGGATAGAAATTGAATGAGAAAGGCTGAATGGAAGAGTTTGAGTCGACTCCAGTATGTTTTGAGTCGACTCTGGCACAAATAAGTTATAGCATATAGGACTTGAACACTTTCGAGTCGACTCCAAAATATTTCGAGCCGACTCGATTATAGGATAGAGAGCTATTTTCTGCACACTGAATCGAACTGACTTCAAAATATTTTGAGTCGACTCGTGTTGAATTTGAGCCGACTCGTGGACTATTCGAGTCGACTCGACTATTTTTGACATTCATAACAGAATGCATAGAATCTATTGGAGAAGCATCCAAAAGTCATTCAAACAGTTGGAATCCATCCCCAACATCTAGAAAAAGCTAGTTTTTCAATTCAAATTGCTTTAAATAGAAAAAAGAGTTATTTTAATGAAGGAGAAGCCTAATTGACTATCAAGAATAGCCTATTAAAGGAAAATAGCCTATTTTTAGCCTCTAGTGCCTTGAAGAGTGTTTTCCACCTTCAAATCTGAGAGTTTGTGAATCTTTGAGAGGCTAATCATCAAGAGAGGAGAGAACATTTTCGTGCTAAGCATTCAAGCGATCTTTAAGCTGCATTCAAAATATTTTATTTGCTTTTTTGTTGTAACAAGTTTCAAAGGATTGAAATTTGAGGAATATGTATAAATCAAGCCTGAAAATTAGATTATAAGCCTAGAAAAAGACTTATAAGGTTATGGTTGGTGAGTTCAAAAAATTAACTAGATTTATTTATGATCTCGACTAAAACAAACACACTGTACTCAGCAGATTATAGTAATAATTTTCAAGTGGAGCTTGGGCAGTGGACGTAGGTGCATGGAGTGCACCGAACTACTATAAAATCTTTTATGTTTGTGTGGCTTATTTATCTTTACTTACTTTACTTATTGTTTAGTATTTATTGATTTATTTTTACTATTATTCACTGTATTTGTTGCACATTTACTACATCTTCTTAGGTTGTTTAGAAAAACCAGTATATACTTGCTTAAATCTTTGAAAACCTAATTCACCCTCCCTCTTGGGTTATCTAATTGGGCAACATCTAGCAACATTCAAAATAATTTTGGATTAAAAATATTTTCCTTTCTATCATCAATAATTTTTTTTAAAGAACATCAAATCATATAATTTATCATAAACTTTTAACTCAAAAAATCAATATTATTGACCAGCTCAAAGTAATCTAGATCAGTATGCTTCCATTGCACACTCTGATTTAAATCATCAAAATTTTTTAGATTCATAAAACTAACCAAAATATTATTATATACTATAGATGGAAAAGATCTAAAATTTCAAATAAATTCCAAATTAGGCTAATGATGAACTTTCGATTCTTATCCCTATTTTTTCCTGGAGCACAACCATTTTAATTCATCCTCGAGTCAAATATGACATTGAAAACCATCATATAAATTTACTATAATTTAATATAAATTAAATCTTAATTCTCTTATCAATTCATTTAGAAAATTTTAAATAAAAATCTTGTAAGTAAGATTAATAAGAAAAATCTTTTGATGCTCCATCAAGTTATAACTTAATCAAAATATATAAGTAAAACTAACTCAATCATCTTTTCTAAAATTTCTTTCATTGAGATCTTCGACATCTATCAAAATTTTTTCATAACAATCATACAAGCCTCCCAAAATCAAATCTCTCTATAATATTAGATTTTATCAAGTACCTCAATAACAAGGGCGAAGAAACTCTATGTCAGTTTCTAAATCCAAAATTTTGAATTGCAATTCCATGTATCCCAAAATCTTGAATAGATATAATTATGATCTTTTATCCTGATCCAAGATGGCAATCAAAGATTTTATTAACAACCTCAATAATAATGGTAGAAGATCCTTCCATCAACTTAGATACAAAATCTTTGAATTGAAGCTTCATATATATCATATAATCTCTAATAGACACAAATAAGATCTATTACTTGATTCAACCTCAAAGAATATTTCAACCTATAACATAAAAAAATTTCTTAGACCAACCTTAAACAACATTTTATGAGTGAAATTTTGTCTTACCACTAAATAATCAACTTCAAAACTAAGAGCAATATCATAGTATTACTCTCATATCAAATTTAAGCTTCTAAACTTTATTTAAATAATTGATAATCAAATTAATAATTACAATATACAATAAATTTTCATGATCAATTCTCTTGCAATCACTTTAGATCAAAATCTAACTAATCAAAATATGATCTACAAATTGCCTTTCGTATATCAAGGCCCTATGAATCATGATTCTTTTGAAATCTTTTCATACATATTCATGAGGTTTAGTAAAAAATCATAAAGATAATTTATACTATAATCATTATAGATCTACATCCTAATATCCCTAGTGTCTATCCACCTATACTTATGTCTAATTCTATATATCATAATTCATCTACTTATGCTCTGATACCATAAAAGTGTCATTCTCTTGATCTAAAATTATGAGTCTAAGGGTCATGGCAATTGCCGTATATTTATAGAGAACTTTCTCCATAAGCATGTAAGGTATTATAAATATGATACCAATGTATTACAGTAGAATTAATAACAAATTAAATTCATAATTTAACTAACTAAAATCAACTTTAATATCTCACAAAATTTTAATAATATTCAAAAGATTTTACATCAATTAAATCTCAAAGAACAATCTTGTAAAATATAATAATATATCTATATCTAAACTCAATTGATACTATCGATTCTCACTTTAAACTCACTTCCAAAGCAACACCCATTTCCATAATTAAGAATCTAAATTTAACAAGAAAGAAGGATAATGAGTTCGACAGTACGATAATGAATGAATATCTCAACTAGATATTTCAGATATTATCATAAGATATGATATTCAAAAATAATGCCATGAATAAATATAAGAATATAATTCATGCTAATTAATGTAAATCAAATCTTTTCAAACATTCATATACATACACAATCATAAATCTAATTCAAAATAAAATATATATAATTCAACAGCTTTTGACTATGACTAACATTTGACTTTTATTGATAGAATCCACTGAATATCAATATTTAACCTCCATTAGTGGAGTCCACTTAATATCAATGTTTAACCTTCATTGGCAAGATCCACTAAGTACCAATGTTTAACCTCTGGGCAGGATCCACTAAGTACAAACATTTAATCTCAATTGATGGGGCTACTAAGTATCAACATTCAACTCCCATTAGTGGAGTCCACTATAATATAGTTATGGTGAAAACATAAATCCAATCTATATCAAAGTACTTTTACAACATAATATATAGATATCATAATTGCATTCAATATATGGGTATTCTATAATAAATCAATAACCATAATATTTCAAAAATTTAAAATTTTTTAGTCACTTTTCGTTCAAAATATAATTTCACAGAGCATACATAATTTTAAAGACTAATTATTTATTTTTAAAATAAATTATGAAATATCTCGAAATGATGATCCGTTACTTACTTCTACAGAACACTAAATGAACAGATTCAATCAATCCTAAGAATATCCTTCAAAACCTATTATGTAAAATATATTCTTAATCAAAATTTAACCATCAATAAAAAATTCTATATTCTGATTGGTCCAACCAAGATAATATTATCCGATCATGATTAGACTAGAATGCAGGTGGTTCAGTAAAAATTGAAAGTGATCAAATCTATTAGTGTCTAACAAAAGTTAAAATAGTGATCGATACGCCAATCAAGTAGCTTCATCTAATTAGGGCTACTTAAAATATGATATTTTATATAGATCAATAAGGGCCAGATTTTGTGATGCTTAATAAAGACTGAGATGGTATGAGAATGTTGTCCAACTGACAGATTGGTTCAAAATCTCCTACTAGAATCCACTTAGATTCAAAACAACAGATCAATTCACTAGATTCATAAATCATATAGAGAGAAAATATCAGAGGATAGAAAAATTAACAAGACGGAACAGGATTAATCAGACGATACTGTCCGACGATCCGATCAATCTAATCAAAGCAATTTAATCAAATTATGATTGAATTAGTGTATAAATGGTTCAATAAAAATTACAGATAATTAAATCTAACGGTATTCAAGTCTAATCAAGATGGGTGTCAATCCAACGATTATGGATCAGAATTTTCATTAAGCTCGATCAAAATCATCAAAAAAAAATCCTTCACCAACTAATCTTAAATAGATAAAGTTTCATAGAAAAAAATAATTCTAGGAAGAAAAAATTTATAGAAGAGAAACTAAAGAGGAAAAATAATTTTTTTAGAGAAAAAGTTGGGATGCAATCTCAGTAAAGAGAGAGATGAAAAAAAAATTGCCTCTCTTTTTTTTTTTTTCTTTTTTTTTTTTTTTTGCTTCTTTCTTTCTCTTTTTTTTTTCCTAATGGAATAGGAGATCTCCTGTTCCCTTCTATTTTCAAAACAGAGGGGCTCAAAGCCAGCGGCAGCTGTCGCCGGGGACGTGGGCTACAGTGATGCAGTGGGGCGGTTGGTGGTGTTGACTGCAGTCGGAAAAACTAAGAAAGATAGGTGGGAAACAAAGAAAAGTAGAGAGAAATAGATCTCGGCTTGATCAAGTGCTAGCCCACTCACCGACGGCTCAGCTTCTATTGTGATCGGAGCTCGCTGTGGAGGAGAAGCCAAGGCCTTCAAGGACGAACACCAATGACGGGGAAGATGGCCGGAAATAGAAGAACGGTTGGCGTTTTTAATCCGCAAAACAGGGCATCGCCCTTCTTTGCAAATATTCAGTGATAAATGACCAGAATCCAAGATCCAGGGACTACGGAAAAGAGAAAGGAGGGCAAGTCAAACGATGTTGGGTTCTTACCTAACATCTAGCAACTTGTGGAGATGGTTGCCCACGGCCACAGTGCTGATGGCAGCCGGCGATTGGGAAGGAAGCATGGAGACCTCGGTGGATAATTTGACGGGGCTTGGGATCATCGGTGAGGAAAATCAAAGGGAGGCCGAGGGGTTTAATTAATAGAGCCAAAATCCAGCTCTTCTAATCCCTCTCGGCATCAACCTCTTCCGGTGAATCGGGAGGAATCATTTCTCTTGTTTTTGCCCTTTTTCTAGTGCGTTAAAATTCATGTGATCTCTTTTGGATTTGAGCCTGAATTGGGACTGGGGTATTACTACTACATGAAGGGAAAATACCTTTCCTGTCCTCTGGTACATATTTGCATGAGATCTAGAATGCAGAGAAGCAATACTTGCTTTGGAAATCTTACCCAACAGTCAATGTTGCATATTGCACTCGGCATGAATGGGGGGAATTCCAGTGCCTAACCGATGTAAATTGTAATCTAAGCTCTGACTTGCAAAGCTCTGTGTAATTGCTATATATATCGTGACTTTCCACAGTCACTGACTATTGTAATAAAGTATTACTAATTTTCCAGTGATATGACTGTCATTAGCCTTTGTCTTGTACTACGACTATTATCAGATAAATTTATCAGTGACCCTCCATAAATTAAGCTTTTTGACCGCTCGTCCGCTTGAGTTTACACTCTCGTTATTAGGGTTGCAATCAGATGAGGTCAAACTAGGTGCAGGTCATGTTCAATGCAAGATAGATCAAAAATCTATCGATTCGAATCTAATCTATTTATTAAATGGATCAAAATCTAAGCTCAAATCTGATGATTTTATTAAAAAGATTACATAACCCAACCTATGATGGATTGAACTAAGTTAAATGGGTAAAACGGTTAAGTTTTGCTACCCCTACTTATTATACCAACTAGAAATATACGCTCTCTTCCCAACTTTCATGCTCTCCTCTTTTAATGTTTTTTGTTTCTGTTTGCAATTTACTTCCTCCTATCAGTTGTTGGGAAAAGCGACCGGATCATATTTTTCTCCGTGGAAACCATACCAGTCGGAGGAGATAAAGCTAGGATGGTAGTTCCTTCGGAGTTCTTTCTTCTGTGATACTACCTGTGTGAGAGAGGGTGATGGAGTTCTTAAGACTCTGAGCTTACACGTTCATGTACCCAGGTTAGACCTCTCACCTTTTTCTTTTACTATTTCTGTTATTGCTTTGCATGTTTTAGTATTAGTTCCATTCTTTACGCAAAGCAATTGCATATAATTTAGTAAGCTGTACTTGTTTTCCCTGCAAATAGTCTTTCTGAAATCCAATTCTGAATAATATTTCGGACAATTAATCTAAGAGCTCTATAACATGCACTCCGAGTACATTAAATAGTTGAAATCACTCGATGAATTGAACCCTCATTGACTTCTTTCTCTCTCTTTGTTATAAAGATCTCCATCCATGCTTTAGACATAATTAACTTGGGTACCGGTGCTGCCAATGCAGGAGACGCTCCTGGGATGGTGTGATTAACCTGCAGCGTTTAAGATGCCTTCTCACCCTCATTGACTTCCTTCTTTCTCTCCTTGTTAAAAATCTTCAGCCGTGCTTTAGGCATAATTGGCTTGGATACTGGTGGAGTGATAGTTTCCTCAGAATCAAGAGTAGAAGATCTGGCCTTAAACATGTCCACTTGGCCATCACCATTCATGAACACCATATTGCATGAGATCCGCTCCTGGTAGAAAGTTCTCCACTTCCTGTGGTGTCTACCAGATCAAGCAAAGCGAAGTTAATTCCCCGAATGTTATTAATTTAGAATCTTAGGATTTTCTGATATACCTATCAAAGACCACCCACGTTGCATGAAGATTGGTGGTCATTTCCAAAGCTACATGTCGCACAGGGTGACCCATGGCTACCTTCTTCAATGGGACCACCTACAATCCATTCATGAAGAAAGAAGCTTTGCCTTTTGAAAGAAGAATGAAGATATTAACATTTGTGGTTAAGTTTTTGGTGATGCACCTACCCCACGAGCTTCACAAAGCTCAACCACTCTGCGAAGCTTTTGATAGGGAGCATCATTCTTCCATTCAGGGCACTCTTCCATTTTGGATAGATCCTCACAGTCCCAGGTCCATATGTCCAACCGGGTTTTGCATGAGCCTGCACGAAGAGCAGTGAATAAGAATGCAGGTTCGAGTTGTATTGATTGGTCTTATTTTGCGACCTCAATCATTGGATTGTGCTTTGTATAGCTTTCAAAACATGACAATCTTCCATCCGCAGCACCGAACACAAAATTGATGCAATGCTTTAAAAACTGTGTAAAGTACAATCCAATGGTTGAGGCCACAAAAGAAAACCAATCATTCTTCATGCAAAAGATACAATCCAAACCCCTAACCATATACCACGTCTTACTTCCCCGTGACTTAATTTTTCATGAACTCTCGCGTGGTAGCCTTGTTTAATTGATGGGTACCACCCTTGTGTGTTTATTTTGGATAGAGATGTCCTAGCAAGTATGTTTAGGAGGCAACTACTAGAACTTGCAGTTGTACATAGCCGTTCAAGTGCATTAATTATGTGGAACTTGGGGATGTCAGCAGGCTGGGTCAAGGTTTAGCATATCAGAAAATACTAACTAGCCCATCTCTAGTGATTTAGCCTATTTAACAATGATAATGGGACCTCCTAGTTGCTCTCTTGACTTCATTTCTAGTGCTTCAAAACCGAGGAATTCTGAGGATAAGCTATATATGCTCAAGCTCAATAGAAAAATTTTATAAGTTCATGCAACATTTTTTCTTCAATAATGTTGCATGGACGTACACTGGAGACGAGGGGTAAATATGGACATGTATTTAAGTATCTGAATTAGTAAAAGCAAAAATTGAGATGAAAATATATAGGAAAGAATAATGATTTAAATTAAATTACATAATCATCTAATGTTGTACAATAGATTTAAAAAAATAGAAGGTGAATTCGTTAAATTGTTTTATACTGCATATAATTGACAAGTATTTTACCTTGATTATTGAGATCTACAAAACTAGAGTTTTGCAGGACTAACATTCAGCTTTTTGCATGTATTGTCCTGTCGACGGGTTCACATTGAAGCCGGTTTGCTCTCATGTGGCCATCTTAGGGCTGTGATTCGTGTGGCCAAAATAATAGCTATATAGCCAGTAGCCACATCTCAAAGACTTTAATAACCTGGATGAAGGCTTCGAAGCGATGTGAGCACTGGTGCCTTTTGCACGGATTTTGAGAGGGAAGAGTGCACTGAGGTGAAAGTGGGAACCAGATGGAAGGTGTGCAAAAGGTTTTAGCCACAACCGTATCATGACTGCTGGCTCTAAGATATGCCTCTATTTAAAGAAATCCACTGGATGCTCTAAGCATGCTAGTGATCGGAAGGAGTTTGCTCCCACCCAGCATGGTGAATATACCTCTTTGTGCTACTTTATTAGTGAGAATTAACCAAAGTATTATTTTAGGGCATGTTTTTTTGATTTGAGAGAGTTGGGCTCTCGAATAGAAATAGGAATAAACAATTTCCATTTCACTTCTTTGGTTAGAGGAAGTCCCATCTCCACTTCGATTCTAAGAGAGAATAAGAATAGCCCAATCCTTCAAAATCTAATCACAACTCTCCCTTGCTATTCAAATCTCATGCCAATTTCGATTCTAATTACAAACCAAATGCATCAGATAATATGGTCATGCTGATTCCATTTCAATCTATTCCAAGTCCAATTCCGATCATGAATATATGCACCCTAAAGTTGTGTTATCTTAAGAGTAGTTGGAGCTTAGCAAGTGTTTAGTTCACGGCTAGAATCAAAATTGAAATTGGAATGGAAATCTAAATTATGAGCATGTCTTCTAATGTATTTGGTTTATAACTATAATCAGAATGGCTATATACCCCAACATGTTTGGTTTATGACTATAATTGAAATTGAAATTGAAATGAAATTTGAATACTAAGAAAAAATAGGAATTACATTTGGGGAGTTTGGGATATCTTATTCCTTTCTAGAATTAGAATGGGAATGAAAGTCTCTTAAGCCAAATGACTGGAATAGGAGTTATTCATTCCCCTTCACATTCTTGAGCCCAATTTTGACCAAACATGCCTTTAGTGACCTCAATTCTTTGGGAACGTGAAATCCTTATTTAGGAGGCAATCCAAAGATATCAACAGTTGCCTCGCATACATATATATCTCCAATCTACGCCTCTCACACATCGCTTGAGCTAGTCATGACCACATCCAGTGCTCACTTTCCCCATCGATAAAGCATGGTTGACATGTCATTGCCTAGGTGAACTCAATATTTTCTTTGTTGCTCTCTTTGCAACAAAGTACTGAGGGGGTCATTGGATCATTTTTTTTAGTTTGATGGAGTGTCCATATATAGCTACATTTTTTTATGAATATGAATATTTATTTTGATTAAAAAAATGATTTAAATAAAATAATATATTAAATATTTTTATTATATAAATATAAAATATAATAAGATATTTTTATTTTAATTTAAAATTATTACTGAATCATAATATAATAATAATGTGATTAATTATATATTATAATATAATATATATCATAAATATAATATATAATATCGTATCTATAATATTGATATAATATATTAATGATATATTGATATATGAATTCTTTTTGCTAGACTGAGGGATATTTCTTCCTTATATTTTAGCCTAAGATCATTATCTGAGGATAATCTTAGATTCCTACCTCAAGGACAGATATCCCATCATTAGATTGGGGGTGATTTAAGGAGTAAGGATGATTTGAAATCATTACTACGTAGGATCACTGTGGTGCAACCAAACCAGTGACGAATGTAGGTTATTAAATGTAGGGTAAATTGACCCCACAAAAAATATAAAAAAATATTAGTTATATTTATTATTAGAAAAAATCAAATTTTATTCCATTAATTTTATGAATTGATCCAATATCTTATGTAAAGTTTTGAAGAAATAAAGGATAAAAAAGACTACATCAAAAGTTCAAAAAAGTAATTATAACCTGCATTCTCTTTCTTTATTGACTCTCATATCCTACCTCTCTCTCTCATTCTTTCTCCTTCTTTATTAATTACTTCTTTATTTATCATTTAATATCTCACCTCAACTCTATTTATCCATATTTTATATTTAAACCCTACATCAAATTATTTTTTATATCCTAGAAGGACCATATCAGAAGATAAAAAAATAATTATCCTCTATATTTCTTTTTTTAATGACTCATATATTCCACATCTTTATCATGCCATTTTGATCTCTCTCTCACACATTTTTTCTCTTTCTTTATTTATGACTTCTCTATTTATCTTTTAATGCCCCACCCGAATCTATAATCTCCATCCGTCTATCCTTTACATTTAAACCCATATCGATTTATTTAATTTTATCCTAATTAATCCAGATGTAAAAAAAAAACATATGTTTTCTTATCTTTCTTCTCAACTTGAATTAGGTACGTCTTTTTTAGCTTTTTTTTTTATAACACTCTTTTAGTTTTTTTTTTATCTTCTCTTTTTTTCACTCATATTAAATATATATGATTAGAATAATTTTTGATTAGTTATATAATTTTAATATTTAATAATATCTAAGATTTTTTACGATGCTCCTTTATAACATTTTATTATAAAAAATATTTAAGATATTACATATTATTATTTTTATATATTTTATTATTTTTTAAAAATAATGTTTATTTTTTTTTCTTTCTTCTCCACGGCTCTTCTATTTTTTTTTTATATTGACCCAAAGTAAAATTTCTGGGTCCGCCACTGAACCAAACATGATGATCTTATTACTTGCATCCACATCATCCTTTATCTTGGATAGATCACTTTATACCAAATGCCCCCTTAATACATGATAATGTAATTGAAGTTTGCATGAGGCTATCAAATAATCTAACGAGGCATTCTACCAAAAAAATAATCTAATGAGCATCAAACCTCATCTAATACCAATAAATATGCCCCGAGTATGGTAGATGTTGCTTACGTGCAAAGCTGAGCCATGGCATCACCCCGAGGAGCGTGACGACATATCCAGGCTCGGCTACGTGCTCGAGTGCCCACTCGAGAGGCTTGGTGGAGAACCTCCTGAGCGCATTCATCACCAAGACCACATGCTTGGGGCCACACCGGGAGCTGGGCGACGCTGGAGGCACCTCCAAATCCTCGGCGTGTGACTTCTTCTTCCCGGTTGGCATCTCCCGGGCATCACTGCAGCCAGCTTCTTCTATAGCAGTCATAAAAATAAGGCTAAGAGAGTGAGATTGTAGAAGATTTAGCCATGCGAAGGTAAAGGGAATTGTTTGTTAGGGCTCTTGGGGCTTTCATAGAATGCAGAGGAAGGAATTAGATATAGGTTTTTTTTTTTTTTTTTGATAATTTTGAAGTAGAGTATGGGAAGCAACGAATTACATCTGGCAAGTGGACTAGTTGGCAAGGATTAATTAATTGGAGAATACAAAGTAGGACTTGGTTGGGTAAAATGCTAGCCTTGGGGAGTGCAAATGAGACGGAGAAAACGAGCTGGAAGAAAGAATGAAATATAATATCCTTATGCTTCTGGATATTTTTGTGTCGTATTCGAGAATCTCTCTTCAGCTGCTGCTAATGATTTGTTTCATATGTTTAACTATTGATTGGAAGGGCTTGTACCTGGCTGTATGAAAGGCATTTGTTTTCGTTACAGCTGAGACCTGGTTTATATCGGATCGATCATCTGGCTGTATGAAAGGCATTTGTTTTCGTTACAGCTGAGACCCTGGTTTATATCGGATCGATCATTCACAAATGCAAAATATTTTGGCATATTAGCTCATAAAGTTTTGGCCGATATAAATTGATGTATTCCAAGATATCAGACAATGTGATATATATTTGTATGTCATGTCTGGCTGAGAATTTATTTAATATCTTTGCAGATGTCTTCTTGTAAGTTATTTGATCTTTTTTTTTCTTTTTTGAGTTTGTATAATAACGACATCTGATAGCTGGTCCATCAATTTCTTCTAGACTAAATTTCGATATTGTAATGTTTCTAAATCTCAATCAAAAAAAAGCTGGCTAAAAGATATTTTTGGTGAAAGAAATAGCAGAAGAATAGAAGAAAATAAAGAAATAAGACAATCTAGAAGCAGAGACTATTCACTGTAATAAACTTTCGTTAATAAGAGGCTGAAATACTGTTTCAGGGCATTACAATTTTATAAGTTGCGCACCTCTTTTAAAAATTCATGGCTTCTAAAAGACCATAGTTAGGCTATACTATACAAACCTAATACAATAGACAACCAGTAACTCTTAGGCTACCTAACCTAGCAAATCCAACTAGATGCAGAACTTTCCAATGTCTTTGGAAATACAAAGATCTTTGAAATAACAAAGAAAGACTTATTCAGACATGCTTCTACATTTGCTAGAAAATATCTTCTCTGAAAATTACAAATTAATTCTCAATTCCCTCTCCTAATTTATCATTTTCAATTGTTTTTTGAATTGCTCCAACTTCCTTTTTTTGGGACAAAACAAGCTTCTTAAAATTTACTACTTTGGTGAGTTAATCAACTAGTTGATCGTATGTATTAATGAACTCTAATCAGATTTCTCCCTTGTTAACCAAATCACAAATGAAATGATGTCACAATTTAATATGCTTTGATCTAGCATGAAAGACTAGGGTTTTTGCCATAGCTATTATTGACATATTGTCAATGAATGGGAACGTAGTTTTTAAAATTTTCTGTATAGACCCAAGATTTGATTTTGATGATACCAAAACACTTGAGCACAAATGATACTAATATTGTATTTAGAGTTTGGTTGTAAAATCTCTCAGGTACTCATAATGATCCATCCAATTAAAGAATAAATTCTCTCAAATAAACTAAGTCAAAAGAGTTCTCAAAGTGATTTACACAAATTTTGACTTAAAGAAGTTGACCGATGATCAACTATAGACTTAAATAGAAGATTCATAATTTTGGGGGTTTCAGAAGTTGACCCCTCTGAGTTCCAAAGTCAATCCAATACGTTGAAGCAAATTGGCACTTTCTACCAATTGACCTAGAACAATCTCAGAACAAAAACAGAAAGGATGAAAATATGACCTCCTAAAGAGCCGATCCTAGAGCAGCAAGAGTCCACTCCAAATAGGGACAAGTTGATCCCAGGATCAGATGAATCAACTCCAGGATAGTCTTAGAGGAAAGATAAAAAAACTTAAAAAAATAATCCCTTTGAGAGTCAACTTCAGCACTTTATGAGTTAGAATAATTCTTTATGCACCGCATGTGGTGCAACAAAAATACACTGCCTCATCTTATTGGGCCATGTAGCCACCACTTTCCAACGTGCATTTAATGCATGTAATTCAACTTTGTTATTTAAAATTTTGAATGACGAAAATATCTCTCATCTTTTGAAAAAATAATGACATCCTGTGGTCATATTATGATATTTTGCAGTCAAATAATGACTTTTTACACAATAGAAAGTCATAATTTTTCTTCAAAAGTTACAATGAGAGAAGGATATTTTTGTTATTAAAAATTTATTAAATATTTAAATAATAAAAATATCTCTTTTTTTTTTATGACATTCTGTGGTCAAATTATGACTTGCTGCTGTGTAAGAAGTCATAATTTGACCGCAGGATGTTATAATATAGCTATAAGATGTCATAATTTTCAAAAGAAAAAAATATTTTTATTATTCAAAATTTTAAATAAAAAAAAACTATAGACATTAAATATGCATTAAAAAATAGTAACTATGTGGCCCAATCAGATGGAGCGGTGTGTTTTTGCTGCATTGCATGCGGTGCACAAAATCTTTCTCTATGAGTCAACCTAATGGCATATGTAAGTCAACCCCAACTTTACCAAGAGTCAACCCTAGAATGGTCATAGGCATAAGATATAGAATAGTTAAAACTATAGTATTTCAAGAGTCGATCTGAAAGCTAGATGAGCCTACTCCAGATGATGACAAATCGACCTCTCTATGACTGACAAGCTAATGGCAAATTTTTCTGCTAGCTTCCAATTGACAGATTCAATTCCAACGACTAGTTTGGTCTCTTTAATGGCTAGTTTTCATTTTTCAATCAAATGTGAGTGCATTTAAGCAAGAACTTCAATTTGGAAAAAGTAAAAAGTGTGGTAATGAATGAAGAAGAGGAAAAAACATTAGTGAGCTTCCAAGAGCAGTGAATGAGCAATTATGGGAGATGCTTCCAATAGATAATTCTCAACAATGGAGAGAATATTTACTCAAGCATTGAAGAGCTAAAGTCTAAGTTTTAAAGAGCAGGCATCATGACTTCCAATTACACTTTAGAGAGCTTTTCTTTTTTCTTGAGCTTTGGCTCATTCATTTGTGATCCTTATTATATATCTTGTTGTTCTTTACAAGTTTCTTGGGATAGAAATTTGTGACATAGGCTTATCTAAGCCTATAATTGAATGGTGTATTGACTAAGTATAGAGTTGACTTAGTTAGAAAAAGGTTTTGGTTAATTTTTTGATAAAAATTAACTAAGTTGATTGTGAGCTTGATTTAAGATAACCAAACTATAATCCTAAGTAATTATAGTTGGAATTCTCAAACAAACGATCTTAAAAAGTGGATGTAGGCGCTAAGTTTGGCACTTAATCACTAAAAATTTTGTGCGCTTGTGATTGTATCTTACTTTTACATCTTTGTATTTTATTTCTTAGTCATTACTGCTAAATTTCATTACATATACTTCACTTAAACTAAAATTAATGCACATAATTACTTTAAATTTTTAAGAAATCTAATTCATCCCTCTTCTTAGATTGCTACACCTAGGCAACACTTTGTTACAAATTTAAAAGAATTCACTACAACCAAACTGCTTCATAGATAGCTTCAATAGCTATTTATATTCTACTTTAGTAGATAATAATGCCATAGTCCTCTAGTTTTCTAAACTCCACAAGATTATCTTTGTACCAAGGAAAAAGATATATCCTGATGCGCTACTCTAATCATTAATGGAACTAACCCAATCATTCTCTATGAAACCAACTAGTTTATAATCTTCATTTTTCACATAGTTAATACTAAGCTTTCTTGTCCCTTAAAGATAGTGTAGCACTCTCTTTGCTGCTGCCAAATGGAGTTTAGTTGACTAATTCATAAACCTTAAGATAAAACTTACAAAATACATCATATCCGATCTTCTATTTATGAGATAAATTATGGAGCTAATAGGACTTCTAAAAATTTTTGAATCGACCTTCTCAGTCTCATCATTTAGTTACAATTCCTCATTGAAGGTTCATTTGGTTGGGATATATCAGATTATGGGATAATCTAATGATTTTTAAAAATCATTTATCTAGCAAAATAATTGTAGAAGAAAATAAATTTTACCATATTTAGTTGGTAGAAATATTACTCTAAAAAATACCATCAAAAAAAAATTACTATATTTAGTTGGAGGTCATTTTGTATAGAAATATTTTTAAATTTTCAATAATGCCCTTGAATAAACAATTCCAATTGTTGTGGGAGGATGGCACCTTTAGTCCCACAACTATTGTGAGTTAAGAAAGATTCTAACTTATATGGAATGGAACCTTCTATCTCCTAATGAGATATCTTTTTATGGGACAAAACTGTGTGGCACCTAATAAAGGTCAGAGTGGACAATACCTCATGCGTGCGAAAGCAGAGATCGATCTATCTGAGCATCCGAGCCCTTGACTGCAATATTGGTGCCATCTATAGGATCCACCTCTTGCCCATGCACACAATCTCCCTTAATTGGGAGGGCTACTATTGTAGGATGACAGCATTTTTAATCTCATATCGATTGTGAGTCAAAAAAAACTCAAGCTTATATAGGATGAGATCTTCTTTCCCCTAGTGAGGTATCTTTTTCATAGAACAAAACTGTGCAGTACCTGATATGAGCCAAAGTGGTTAATACTTCATATGTGCAGGATCGGAGATCAATCCATCCGAGCCATCCAAGCTCTTGATGATAACACTAGTAATAATAGTTTTTTTCTCAGTCTATTTGTTGGTCATTTATTACTCACTCACATAATACTATCAATATTGTCTATTTCAGATACTAAAATATATTTATATGAGTTTGTAATATTTTTAAATTAAGTATACATATGTTAGAACATATATTTTCATATTATAAATAAAAATTTAGCATATTTTAGTATAAAAATACATATATTAGTCATTAATAAATCTTATATTAGTTTTATTAATATTTAATAAATAGTTATTATATTAAATATATTATTATTTATAAATATTATTATTTAATATATTAATATAATTATCTTAATTATATTATATAAATAATTTAATATTAATATACTATAAATGAGAGTATTTTTATCAAGAAATTATATTTTTATATTATCTCTACTCAATAATCCAGCATGGCAAAACAAATACCACCCCTGGTGATATTTATTTCACTCTCTCTCAAGAAAATAGATATGGGATCCATCATTTATTTCATATCTCTTTCATCTACTTTTTTGTACCAAACATGGTAATCTAAATAGGATTTATTTTTTTTGCGAAATTACCTTCGACCAAATGAGCCCTAAGAGTCATCGGAGTTGCTATTTGCTTATAAACTGCCATTTGAAATCTTATAAGCAAATTTACAACATACTTTTTTTTGTGAAAAAAAATCTTCCCTTTGATTGTTTTACTTCAAATCCAAGAAAGTATTTCATAAGCCCAAGGTCTTATCTCATATTCTTTTCATCATAACATTCCTAAATTATTCGATCATTTTAGCATTAATGCTAGTATGAATCAAATCAACTACATAAAAGATAGAAAGCCAGAAAATCTATCATATCTCTATTCTTCTCATAAAGTGATTGTTCACTTTGGCTTCCTTGGAATCCATTTTGACAAAAATTGGAATCAATCTTGCTATTTTAGGCTCTAGGAGCTTGCTTAAAACAATAAAGTGCTTTATATAGCCCATAAACTTTGTCTTCCTTTCCTTTCCTTTCACTATACCTCTTCCTTTTGTTCACCATTTAGAAAAACTGATTTCACAAACAACTCAAATACTTGCAAGTCCCATTGGATTGCTAAAGTAAGAACCAATTGAATTGTCTCCATGTGCACAATAGGAGCAAAAGTTTCCTAAAAATCTATCCAAGGCTGTTGAGATTATCCTTTTGCTATTATGCTTTAGAGTAGTGCCATCTTCATTATACTTAATCTTATAAATCCACTTCAATCCAATGGCTTCTTTTCTCTGGTACTTAATCTTGTAGATCTCTACATTCATTGCTTTGGTGCATACTTTCTCTGTTGTAGCTTCCTTATAATTCTACAATTCACAAGCAAAGAAAGCAACATCACAATTTTCACAAATATCTCTTAAAGAGCATATGTTTCAAGGTGGTGATTTGGAATCTGCAGCTTCTTCACTTAAGGGGCTATTTTTTGATGTGCTTGCTTCATGACTTTGATTTGCTTTTAAGCTTAGTTGAAGTCTGGGAGCATTTTGAATAGATGATTGAAAAACTTCTAATGTTGCAAGAGCTTCAACTACTTTCTCTTCCTATTTTCATGCTGCCAATTCATCAAATATAACATCTCTCGAAAGCACTAGTTGACTTATCTTTGGATTAAAAAGTCAATAACATTTAGGGTACATTTGGTTATACTTTTTGATTTTTGATTTTTAAAAAGTATTTTTTATTTTTTTGATTTTTGCTATTGAGTAAAAGCAAAAAAGTAAAAAGTATGTTTGATAACTACGTTGCTATAAAGCAAAAAGCAATATTTGGGGATGGCAGGTGAAGAGCTCGACGAGGGAGAAGGGTTCAGAAAGGAAGGAAGAAGGGGGTGAGAAGGTGAAGAGCTCGACGAGGGAAAAGGGTTCAAGCTCTTTACCTTTTGGTTTGGCATTTTAGATGTGCGAAAGTAAAAAAAGTAGAAAAGCAAGTTTTGAAAAGCAAAAAAATTTTACTTTGCATATAAAGCAATTATTTTGATTTTTTTGATTTTTGCTTCTTGCTTTTCATGGTGTTACCAAACATTATTTTTTGATTTTTACTTTTTAAAAATCAAAAAGCAAAAAAAAATATTTTTTTAATGGCTAACCAAATGCACCCTTAGATTCACTATTATAACTATTAAACATATATTTTTCACATTTTATGCAACTTGTCCCTACTTTGAGAATGAATAAGAGCATAGGTGATGCATTCAAAGACTTTAAATTGATTTACTACTACCATTTGATTATGCCAAGCTTCAAAAAGAGTTTTGTTTTAGACAACTTTTGTTAGAGAGCGATTAAGAATTAATAGCTTTAGCCCAAAATTTATTAGGAGAATCCTTTTCATTTAACATACTTCTTGCCATTTCTTTGATCATTCAATTTTTTGTCTCTACCATGCTATTTTGCTGAGAATTGCATCAAATTATGAGTTGTCCATGAATTCTGTTCTTCTTCACAATATTAAAGAAATGGCTTGTAGATGAACTCCCCTCCTGTATTAGTTCTAAGAGTCTGTAACTTAATGCCACTTTGTCATTCTACTAAGGCTATAAATTGAAGGAAAATAGAGAAAGCATCTGATTTTTATTCAAGAAAATAAATCTAGATCATTCTTGTATGATTATCAATAAAAAGTAAGAAGTATCTTTTATTACTTTTTGGTTGATCTACATATATCATCATGTATCAATTCAGGAGGAGCACGAGCTCTCCAATATGTCTTAGGAAAAGATAATTGATGTATCTTTCCTTACATATAGCCTTCACAGAATCCATCTTTTGAAGTAGGAGGAAGTCCAATCATGATGTTTTTTGATTCAATAATTGCAGCCCCTCATGATTCTAATGACCATATCTCAAATGCCAAAGATTAGAATCATCAATATGCTCCCTTCGAAGAGCAAAATTTTCATCTTGTGGCATGGTAAGAAGGAAAACATTATTTGGATTCATTTCAATCTAACACTGTAACTATATGTTTTCTTATCAAATATTGTGCAATTATCATTCTCAAATAGCAATGAATATTTCGTTCACAATGATTATCTAACATTGAGAAGGTTTTGAGCTAACTCAAGCACATAGAGTACATCATGAATATATATATCTTTTGTTACCATTGGAGCTACGAATAATAATAACTCCTTTTCCTTTCACATCGTGCATCTTCCCATTGCCAAGATTAACTTGATGAGAAGTTGCTATCAAGCTCTACAAATATCTTCTGATTTCCTGTCATATGACAACTGCAACCACAATCTACGTATACACCAAACATTTGGAAATTCATGTTTAGCATTGATACAAGAGAAAAATAATCTTTCAATTTCTTTTTCTTCCGAAAAATTTTTCCCATTCCTTTCATTGTTTTCTTGGTACCAGCAGTATCTTTGAGAATGGTTTGGGATTCTACACCTAGTGCATTTGAAACAACAATCCTTAGACTCATGAACACATTGTAAGGAAATTAAATATGAAGAATCAGTGTTACCATATTTTTGTTGTTGTTGAAATCCTCTTCTTCTCCTTCTCTACCATGACTTTCATACTAATTCCATGGCCTCTTCCTCGTCTAAAATGAGCCCCTTCTTCACACTTGCTCTAGTTTTAAACTGTTCTTTTCTAAAATGATTTTAGATTGAAAAGCTTGCTCTATGGCTGGCTTGTGAACCTGTTCAGCCATTGCTCATAGGCTTCAATAGATCCAATTAATAGATCTAACTAATTCATACATTGTAAGCTTTGAAAGGTCTCTTGGTTCTTCTATTGCAATAACGATATGTTCAAATTTTTGTAGCAAACTTCTAAGAATTTTTTCAATAACCTTCTTGAGGATAGTATCACCACAACTTTTTATTTGATTAATAATTTCAACAGTCTCGAGAGAAAATCTTTAACAACTTCACTATCTTTCATTGACAAATTGTCAAATTCTCTCCATAATGCAAACATTGTGGAGATTACTTCATCTGGGCCTTGAAACTCACTTTTCAAAATTTTTCATACATCTTTTGATTTTCTAATTCCAAAAATTCTAGGATAAATGGATTTGCTTACTCCTTGTTGGAATATCCTCAAGGCTGTAGCATTTCCTTTCATATTCTCCCATATTCTTTCTCCTTTGCTTCTATCCAGGATGAAGATCTTTCTATTTGACACCTTTCTTCATATTCTTCTTCAATCAAATGCCATAAATCTTGAGAGATGAATATTATCTCCATAGGGGAACTCCAGTAATCATAGTGGTCTCCATCAAAGACAGGAATTTGACTTGGATTGTATGCAAAGTAAATATTACCAACTGCTGCAACCATTTTAAATTTTGCTTTGATACCAAATTTGGAGGAGGAAGTAGTAGAGGAATGGAAGAAAAACAAAGAAACAAGGCAATCTAGAAGCAGAGACTATTTGCTACAATACACTTTCATTAATACTGGGCTGAAATATTAAGTCTTCCAAACATCACAATTTTTATAAGTTGCATTGCTCCTTCGAAAGACCAATACTGTACACAGACTTAATACAATAGACAACCAATGGCTCTTAGACTACCTAAAAATAGATCCAGAACAAATCCAGCTAGATGTGCAACTTTCCAAAGTCTTTGGAAATATTAAGTTCTTTGAAATAATAGAAAAGACTTACTCTATATTTAGTTGGAGTCATGAGAGTGTAGATAGATGAGGTTGGAAGAATCGATAGCCTTCATCCATCATTTGATTCAAAAAGTTGTAGGAAGAATAAATGAAAAAGAAGGGATTGTTCATCCATCCTAGCCAACCAATTTACATCCTTTCAAATTGAGAAGATGCAAGAACGAATGGATGGAGCATTGATAGTAGATTTTTACATTAACAAAATTATCTTTCATTAATTTTTTTAATAAAATTATAATATTTCTTCATTTTTTATTCATATTATATATATTATATTAATTATATACTATTAAATTTTATTACTAATTATCTTAATTTTAGTACATAATTAAATAATTAGAATTATATTTTATTTTTTATATAATATTAATTAACTATTTAAATTAAACTATAAATTAGTTTTCTATTTATATAATTAATTTATAATATATTAATTAATATTTAATTTATAAAATTATTTATTAAATTAAATTAAATTAAAATTAAATATTTATATAATTATAAATTATAATGCTTATAAGTTTATACCTTGTTTATTTTTTTAGTATAAATAAATATTATAAATTGATAATAATAATATTTTTATCTAAGGATTGTCTAGTAAAAATATTATATAAATATCATTCCTCTTCCCTTTCATTCCTCCTATATCAAATAAAAGAGGTGATTATTTCCATCCACCCTTCCATGTTTAACCAAATATATGAATTTCATCCATCCTCTCCTTCATCGATCCTTCCTCTTCCATCTATCCTTTCTTCAATTAATCCTTCGTACCAAAAAAAGGGTTAGTTTTCATAGAAAAAAAATTGGACAAAAAATTATTGAAGGAATCAGCAGAGAAGGTACAAAGAGAAGGGGAGATCAAGATAGAAAAATGTGAAGTTGAGGGAGGAAGTTGTCACATAATGGAGGAAAGAGCCAGATCGGATCAGCTTGCATCAGAGAAATCCCAACCAGAAAGCAAAGTTCCCATTTATTGTATACTTAGTGTAAGGGAGCTCTAAGATCACATCATTTGAATAAAATCCAATCTTACATTTGCTAGAAAATGACTTCTCTAAAAATTATAAATTTATTCTCAACATTGCTTAAGTTTCTTGACCCTGTATAAATATCCAAGGTCTCCCTAACATATAGTCGATGTGAGACATGCAAGCATGGGTCCTTACTCCCTCATTTAAGTTTGGTATCCTCATAAGTCTAAGAATCTAAATTTAGTCAAATTCAATCATAAATACCATGATCAGTTTATTACTATGCCTAAATGGATCTATATTGTAGCATTTCCTAATTCACATTGGCCATAGACTGAATTTGCTTTGATAGTATTTGTAATGATCCGAGATGTTACCTAACAAAAAATTAACGAGAAAGTACTTGTTAGATTTTTGGTCTTGTAGAAGTACCCAAGATTCTCGGTACAAAGTCGATATTAAACTAAATATATACCAGCATGAGTCCTTACAAAGTGCCTCCATTTAACCATAACATCCTAGGCTAAGAGTTCAAATTTAGTCAAATTCAATCACAAATATTATGATCAACCCATGATAAGCCCTAAATTGACCCATATTGTAGTGCTCTCTAGTCCACATAGACCATAGACTAAACTCTCTTATTTATCTTGGAAATGAACAACCTTGAATGCTTAACTGTAGATTAGAGTAGTTGCCAATCAAGTACTCGGCCTTACTCTTGGTAACAAAAGACTCTCCTAAGATCAATGGCAATTTATCATTGAAAAGGTAGACAACAAGCGACTAGCTGGAAAGGTGAATTACTCTGTATTTCACAGGCTTATAAAGATAGTGTTCACCAATCCCTCCATCCACTTCATGCCTTTTTTCTTGCTTCCAGCTTGAATGATCCACACAATAGATGACACTAGATGAGCTTGTTTGTAAAAAGGTACCTACCTTATTTGTGGCTTCTCATTTCTGGTCAATTTGGGTCCTAGCATGCAAGTCAAAAGAGGAAGGTGGTACCAGAATCAAAACCGAACTCAGTAATACATTGCTAGCAAAATGATGTTAGAATTTAAGGCATATTTGGTTGGAGCGAGTTGAACTCTAAAATAAAAATGAGAATGAGTGGCTTATATTCCACCAATTTGGTTAAAGGAAAATCTCGTTCCTATTCCATTTCTAGAAGAGATGGGAATGGATCTATCACCCAAAACCAATTCTGACTTTCTCCTAATATTCAAATCTCATTCTGATTTTAATTATAAACCACATGCATTAGAAAATAACTATAATTGAAAATGCATCAGAGAATATCTATAATTGAAGACAGTGAAATGCTCCAATCATAACATGAGGAGATTTGGTTCGAGTCCAAGGCACTCTTCAAGATTATTATCACCCGCATAAAAAAATATATGCAAAGTACTGGAACCATTCTGGTGCTTTCTTTGCAATTATTCTAGAAGGGTAGATGGTCAAATTCTGGGAAGATTGGGCTGAAGCTTACCACTGTGTTCTCTATGTCCCCGCAGCTCCACCAAGCAGTGATAAAACCAAATTCTTCAGTTCTGATCTTTGGAAGAAGAGAAGAAACTCATGGATGATATTTTTTTTCAGAGGAAAACTTGACCATGCAGACCATGTTGAATGGCTGCAATTTGGAAAGACTTCTGTAACTTGATCTTGTTGCTGTTTTCTTTCCTCCTCTCTACTCTGGTAAATATTTCCTCCTGATAACATTGTGTGGGCTTCAGCCCTTCCTTTCCATTGAAAAAGAAACAGAAGCTGCAGACCAAAGTCTAGAACCAGAAACTATAGTTCTACATCAATTTGAATTTGAACACCATGGCCAGATTTCAGTCATCCAAGATCAGAGAAAAGCATCGTCTATATTGACTCCAAAACGTCCAATGTTAATTGTTCTTTTCTGATTAAACTGGGAAAATAATCAACCATTTAAAGAAGCAATCATATTCATATGGAAGAGTGACATGCAGGAACGACAAGAGGAAATAAGATATGCAGCATATCAGATGGCTATTTGTTGATTTCATATGTAAGACCATTCCAGCACAAGCTTTAAAGAAAGCAAAACCAAAAGCAGATAACCGTCTTCTGAATCACAAGTTCATGACTCTTGTTGCAAAGGTCATCTTCTATCAGGTTGGGTCACGATCATTGATATAAACACTGACATTCATCTGAGTATCTATTAGAGGTTTCAATACAGAGCAAGTTCTGAACACTACCATGTTTCGCCTAATCCTAATAAGAATTTACCTTTTATTGACTTCCATCCTGATCATTGTCCAGAATGCAAAATTATGCATGAAACTAAAGTAATTTTGAAAAATTGTAAACGAGATCTGATTCACAATAAATTGTAATTCTTAACCAACTGAAATTTGATACCAAGTGCATTACAAAAACCATAACATGCTAATTTACTTTTGCAAGAACTGAAGCAGGTTTGGTTTCCCAACATTATTCAAGTGATAAAAATACACCAACTTCTTTTATGTCAGCTTATGAATGGTTTTCATGTCCACAGCCTCCTGAAGAGTGCCTTTTTTGAGATGGTCCCACCATTTTATAAGAAAGTTATCGACAACCAGCCTGAACCAAGGGGATAGCTTCACACCATCTTCCCCAGCATCTGCTTTCTGCAGTAGCTCCTTCAACTGATCTTGATTAACGTATTTAACATCGGCAACTTCATCAGGATTAGGAAGCAATTTCACATCACGAACAATAAAAAGCAGATAATCAACTGAAATGAAGAAAATATTTTATAAGCTTAGTATTAGGGAGGCCCTGGAACAATTCATGAATCAAGCTGTATGGTGGACATACGCTCATGTTCTCCCCACTTTCCATCAGATGGGGCCTTGTATAGGATGCGTCCGAGAGGAATAAACTGATCAACAGGTAAATCTTCCGGTGGTATGCCCAGCTCATCCAATAGCTTCCGCTGTGCCGCATTCCTAACCCCTGTTTAAGAAACTTATATTTAGCATTAACCTTTATAAGTTACAAGACAATAAGATTCTTGAAATGATTTACTTCTAATGAAAAGTACCAAGGTAGTTTTCCTCTATGAGCTCAGATTCACGGTAAAGAGGATGGCTGCAGCAGGTGTTTGTCCATACCAAAGGAAAGGTTACTTTTGTTGCAGATCTTTGCTGTAACAAAGATGATGAGGTATTAGTACAAACCCCTCCCTTTCTTTTTTTTTTTAATAAAAAAAAAAAAAAATCCAAAAGAAAATAAGGAAGTGTTTGGTTGGAGGGAGTAGAGATCTGGAATCGGAATCGGAATCGGAATGGATGACTCCCATTCCCACCGTTTGGTTGGGAGGAATCCCATTTTGATTCCGATTCCGAGGTGGAATGGGAATGGCTCAATCTATATAGAAATCAATCTCTACTCTCCTCTATAGATTCAATTTTTCATTCCAATTCCGATTCCGGTCACGAACCAAACACTTCGGGGGATTTGACTATTCCGATTCCGATTCCAAGCCATTCCAATTCTCATTCCCATTCTGATTCCGGTTGCGAACCAAACACCCCTAAGTACGAACATGGACTACAACGAGTCAAAATGAAGCGAGACAATGAGCATGTCAGGATTATGAGTTTAGACAGGATATAAATGTGGATCAAATCACAGATCATAAGATTCCTTTCCCAATTGCCTTCAAGAATTATAAAATTATAAAAAATGTAAAATGTAAAATTAAAAAAGAAAAATAAATTATAAAGTACATGAAGGAAAATAGAAAAGAATTTCATACAAACAAAGAATTCTATGCAGCACCATCAAAAGGAACACAGGATGTTTAATGAGACAAAGCACCAATTGCCAATAAAGTATATTAGTTTATCTGGAAGGATTTTTAATTAGATTTACCCATCGATTGCAAGAATATGAATATCTGCCTCTAGCTTTTAACTCCATGAAGTCCAAAGACTTACATCTTTACATGTTTGAAGTTGAAAACCATTATGGGCTTTCTATTATCATGTGCTCAAGGCTTGTTATCACAAATAATTCTAATGGAAACTCCACTTGGATTAATATGAAAATAGCATGATCAAGTCAGATTTTATAATACAGATCTGGGTCCTCCTAAACCACTTTGGCCCTGATCCAAGGATGTGATATAAATTATTTAAGATCAGTTTGATACGGACAATCTGAAAGTTGGCCTTTTTATTGAGTGGTTAAATTTAGAGATTGTGATGTTGATATTATTGTATGGAGCACATCTTATGCTCTATTAATGTAAATGATGACCAAATGATGGATTTTGTGGATGTTAATACTATGTTATTTTGATAACCCAATATACTTCCATATAGAAGATAACATGTATTTATTCACTGTTGTGTCCTAATGATATTGTATTGTTTTTTTCAAGATTTTTCATATTAGCATATCTATATTGCATCATATGCATATCCATATTTCATAGACCTATTTGACTCACAAGCTCAAGATCAAGACACATTGTCACCATCCTAAGACTATAATCAAACCCTGCATGCATATCTCAACCAAGGTTTGCCATATCGGTCGATACCGCATCATACCTAGGTGTACTATAAAGTACCGATACCGAACCAGTACCGATAGTCGATATGCTTCACCATCTCGTATTGTAGTACGTGCCAACATTATAATAAAATTGTACCATTATGGAGTCCAATACCGAGACGGCAAATCCTGGAGTCAACTATTAATAGTCCCAATGTAAAACAATTGCATCAGCTAAGGATTATCCCATATTTGCTCATACACAAGAACTAAACTTTATTGCTCAATATAGTTAAAAAAAAAAAGAAGATATAAATAAATTTCAGATTTTCCAAGCATTCAGATGCAGGAAACTGCTTAGCAATGATACTTCAGAACCTTTCTTTTGATTTCTGATAATGATGAGTTCCTTTTTTTTCCTTACTTTACTGAAAGGTGGGAACAACAAGGAAGTGGGCTGGCTGCTTGTAACAGAGTGGACTGATAAATACTGACTTATTTACATGAACAACAATTCAAGTAAATGCCACTTAATCCATTACATGTATATATGAAACGACTTTCCATCTGAGTTTAATAAAAAATACCCAAAAATTCACATTTGTTAACAATCAGAAGTTAATTTTTCATCTACCGTTCAAACTCAAATTCCAAATTTTGTGGGTTAAATCAAAATTCACGTGTAAAGAAAAGATATTTCTCAAAAATCTTAAAGGCTCTTTATTTTGCCCAAACATTGATAAAGTCAAACAGTAAGAAAAGTCACATATCTTAATCTCCATAGCATCTAACCTTAAAATTACGTTAAGCAACACCTGAGGCTTCAGTAAAAACATTCACATTCAAATGTCACGAATATAGTTTGCCATACCACCCCATACCGCCCACTATGGCCTTATTGCACCATACCGTACAACATAAGTATTGGTATGAAACTCAAGTTTAGATCGGTATAAGCCCCGTACAAAGGTGTACTGCCCCGTATCAAGGCATACTGAGATGTTTACCAACCTATACCAAAACATACCAAGATAAAAACTGAGAAAAATAGTCAGAGTGCTGTTTTAGCATGATGAGCTTGTCGTACCATATTGATTGTACTGTACCAAACTGGCATGATATCAATACTGTATCCAATACCGTAATTGCAGTCCTTGGTTACGAATGCATACATAAATTGAAAGATTACATTTCTACATCAAATACATGGTCATTGTTATACAATACCCTTTCTTTATTTGTTTGTCATATTAATGCTAGTGGTTGATTATTTTATCTTGATGCCTTACAATATTTAGAATCATTTGTTAGTCCCCTAATTTCTAGAAATTTAATTATACTTCAGTTGATAATTCACAAATATAGTTTTCCAATTTAGTTCTAACGAAATTTGTGTTAGGCATTAAGCAGTGCAAATCAAATAGGATGACTAAAGAATTTACATACAGTTATCATATTTATGCAAAACCATAATGGTAAAACAATAAAATATAAGATAGAAAGCCAGAAAACAAATTTGGCAGCCCAAATAAGCTATACCAAGGAAGTAGCATGTATATCAAATCAAGCTAGTCGATATGCTTTGTTGGTATAGTCTGCCATATAATGGACATCATACTGGCCAAGAATTAATATGGTACCCATCCTCCATATCTGAACCCTTGGCATCAAAAATCGCAACAATGGTGGTAAGCAAAGGCATGGTAGGGTGAGATCCCATGGTGGTCAGGGGCAGTTGTGTGACAAATTTTTTGATCAAGAGCAAGAGTAGCAGGAAGAGCAATGGTATGGTTGGTGGTAATAAAACAACACAATGGCCAAGAATCCACAAATTATGGCAGTTTGACATGTTATATCCACAAGAGAGGGGGGAAGACGGGAGGGGGAGCACTTACTATATAAGAGTAAGGTTTGGGGAGGGAGTTATAGGTTGCAGAGGTCAAGTGTGTGGTGGTGGTGCCTAATGGAGCATATGCTTATGAGAGAGAGAGAGAGAGAGAGAGAGACTATCAAGGTTTTGGGGGAGAAGGGAAAGGATGCAAGGTTGGATTAACCACAAAATTTTATAATATCTGAAAATATGAAATTTTATAAATATTTTATAGGCATATTGCAGAATTGGCCACTTTATTTCTTTTGTTGTTAATTTGGATGACACTTTTTTCCCTAGAACTACAAATACACTCCAACACACGAAACGTACCTTGGACATTCAACAAATATGTACATTCAATTATAATTTTTGTGTTTTACTGGTATAAACAGTATATGCACTTATTGTCAAAATATGTGCATTCACCATAAAAAGTATATGCATTCAACTCCACTTAAACATATGCTTCGAATACATGCATTAGAATTTGGGACACAAGTGCCAGAAATTAACACTGGTCTATTTTTGAAAAAAAAAAAAGAGGTTGCTTTTGGTTCTTGGATAGCTAAATAGGGGGTGGATAACCTTAAACATCAGTGTCTACCACTCAACCAGTTAACCATGAAGCTGAAAAAAAATTGCTGTTTGGTTGCTGCTCGCTTAACCAGTCCTTGCTGATGAATTAAAAATGCCATTTGGTTGAAAAAGGCATGGGTTAACTGCTTAAGTGCCACCTTTTGGAAATATGGACAATGTAAGCACTAAGCAGCATTAAAGAAGGGTAAAAAAATGAGGGGAGAAGGGTAAAACGGGAAGAAAAAAATGAGGTGAGGAGACTTGTCTAGGTGCTCAAAGTTGTTTCTCCTTCCCTTCTGAAATATCTTCAACCAGGTCAAGTGGGTAATGAACATTGATCGACATTAACCACCCACATTTGGTTGGTTAGCTGAATAACCACCATTTAGCCAGTCGTTATCCAGGAACAAAAGGAAGCCTACAACTACAAGTGAAAGTGAGCTGCTTTAGCAAACTCTATCATGACAAGCCAAACTATTTTTTGAGCAAGCTTGAGCCCAACCTGAAACTTACTAGCTCTGAAACTTCAACACTACTGAGCTTGAAATGCCAAAGATACATGTCTAGGCCCACCAAACAATTGGCTTCAGCCAATCAGGTAGCGCATCAATTTAGTCTACATTTCACATTGAACCCCTTTATATAGAGTTCCACAAACATCATATAGGGATGTGTAGACACCCCTCATGAAAAATCTCATCAAATATTTGAATTGCAAAGCATGTGTTACTTTTTTGTTACAATATTTTCCACATATATAATAGTTAAGAGAGAGAATACCATTCTTAGTGGTGAGCCTAAACTTCAACCTAACCCACAAATCTAGCTTGGCATGGCCAGCCAAATAGACAGGCATGTGTGGAGGCTTTAGCCCAAAAGTAGCTGGACACAACTGAGGGAAAGTAGTAAAGCAAGTATATGAAGCATCTTGTTTGAGACCAAAATTATGGCCATGCAAAGTACAAACAAACACAAACAACCAAATTAACCCACTATCACAAAAAAGATCTGCAAAATCACCAAAGAAAATATTCTTAAGCAAGATTTTAAATCCCGTAGGATGGGGTTGTCCCGATTTTCTCATGGAATGGGACATGCCGCTGTCCCGCCCCGTCCCGATACTTGGGACAAAGAATGTCTCAAGACATCCCAATCGGGACGTTGGGACGCTAGCGAGATGGTTCTATCATGGGATGGTGCCATGTCTCAGTGTCCCGCAAGACGTCTAGTTGGGATCTAAATCTTTATCCTTAAGCATGCAATATTTGCTAGCTCCAATTCTAGATTTTCCACTAATGAAGATTTGTTTCTATTATTTAATCTAGATTTCTCCAAACAGTTAGGGCAGGCTTGATGGTTATCACTATGATTATCTATTTTAAACTTGAATTTTATCTCTTATTTGTTGTGCCCCAAGACATAGCTTTTCTTGTATAAACATCTTCCAAAGGAAGCAGCATATACTTTCTCATTCAATTATTATATCTCTATATGAAGTTCCAAGAAATTATAAATATAAGCCTGATCCAAATCATGGAAACTACTTCAGATAGCAAAAACCACTCAAACAGAGAGCAAAACACATTGAAAAACAAAAATTTCTTGGTAAAGTCTTCCATGCAAAAACAATCTTAAGATTCTGAAAACTAAAACTTTTCATTTATTTATTTTGGCAATATGTATTCATCAAAAAATTAGGATCGAAGGTTTCATCTCTTTTCATTCACACAAACATATTGAGTTTTTATTGACAATCTTTGTGCAATAGGACTACCGCATTAGCTAAGTGCAAGGAAAAGATTTCTATCTAAGGGTAGTTACCACAAGCCTCAATCCAAAGCCAACAATCTAACTTTTCTCATTTACTTTTAATTATTAATTACCCACTTCTTAAATAAATGAAAAGTTGAGTTTGAAAATTTCAACTGTTGTTAAGTTTACTCATCCACCTGAGATTCCATAAGGATGAATAAAATCTATTATTTCATTGAATTTTCTAGGAAACAAAAAGTTTCAATACAATCCCTCAACTAACAATAAAGATTAGCTATGTTCATCCTTGAATTGATGTAAAAAGCAGATGAAAATGTATTCCCTGGAGATGTTGAAGTTTAGATTGTAAAGATGATGCCAGAGCATGGTTTTGAAATTATATGTTCGTGCTGATAGTCATAGAAGATGTTAAGAACATATATAACCTCCATATTAGTAATGCTCATCAATTTTAATTGGAAGAATAATAATGGTAGGGCCCAATTCCATGACACATGTACAGAGAGACGCTAGAATATATTGTTGACTAGGAAATGCAATGGTCTAGAAGAATTTTTTTTTGCATTGATACAGACTGTGCTATCATCTTGGGGTGTCTATATAACTGAAACATTGAAATACTCTTCAGTCACAGAGGTTGATGAGTTGGAACATCTGGAATAGAAGTTGCTAATGTTGCTACGCCAACATGTTTTGGTTGGCTAATGTAGTGTACAATTTTTTCATTTTTCCTTTGTCATTTTTCTTGGTCCAGATGATGGATTACCATCATCTATAGCTGAAATATACAGTTTTAAACTTCCTTGGATCTGCTTTCAGTTTTTTGGCATATAATTATATTGGATTGTACCACCCGATGTCTTTTCTTTGATGTATTTCCAAGTGGTGTGCTCCCACTGGTTTCAAGAGAATTTATATATAGATTCTCATTTCATTATGAGGACCAAGTTTTTAAGTCCGAGTGGGATGGAGGGCATCCTGGTTGTCCCATCTTGTATCTATGAGAAAATGGAAACCCATCCTTGTGGAAAAAGAAGAAACAAGGAAAGAAAGAAAAAGAAGTAAAGATGAAGAATAAGAAAAGCGGAAGGAAAGGAAAGAAAGAAAAGAAAAAAAAAAACAGAAAGAAGAATAAAATGGATTGAAAGAAAGAAGCTAAGGGATACAAAAACAAAAGAAGAAAAAGCAAAGGAAGGGAAGAAGAAATGGAGAAAAAAAATAAGAAAAAGAAAGAAATAAAGAAAAAGAAAGGAGAGAGAGGGGGGGTGCCTACAGGACTCTCAACTAGGACTGCCATCGAGACCAAGTGGAACAATGGGGCATCTTGTTACATGGTGAAACTGGGACACCCCCATCCCATAGGATTTAAAACCAATGAGGACATTTCAATATTACATCAATTTGCACTTCCCCATGTCTGTCAACTAAGTGCTGCTCGTTCTAATCTTGTCTAATGGGATTTTAGCAAAACTACAGAGTGTTTGCAAAGTTGGCCCTCATGAATCAGGAGTTTTGTGCATTGCAATGGATGATGGTAAATCATGATGTTCTATAATAATGGTTTTGCTGTCTCCATTACTTAAAATGGGCACAATTAGTCTAATGAGTTTCAAGATCTTTTGAAGAAAAATGCTAGAATGACATAGATTACACACAAGATTTACTGTCTCGGTATCGAATCCCATACTAGTGCTTGTGTCAGTACAGGACCAATTTGGCATACCGAGTGTCAGTACACTCTCAAACTGCATATTGGTGCCAAACTAGTACAATGCAGTACACTCCTTACTGCTCAATTCAGTATAGTACGGGAAACCTTAATTATATATATTCACCTGTTACTGATTGCATTTTTACTAGCTTTTCTTGCCTTGGCCCCATTATACTGAGAATCCTGCTGATAGGTGTGCATAGGTAGGCCCCTCTTCTTAACCAAGATTTTAAATCCTATGAGATGAGAGTGTTCCAATTTCTTCATAGAATGGGATGTCCTGCCACCCCACCTCATCTCGATGGCAATTCCGATCAAGCATTTAGTAGATACCATTTGCGTCTCTCCCCTTCTTTCATTTCTTTCTTTTTTCCTTTTTCTTCTTTCTTTCTTTCTTTCTTTTTCTTCTTTCTTTCCTTACTTTTTCTTCTTTCTTTCCTTACTTTTTCCTCAATTTTACTTTCTTTCTTTTCTTCTTCTTACTTTTTCTTATCCTTTCATTCCTTTCTTTTTTCCTTTTTCTTCTTCTCTCTTTTCTTTCCTCCTTTCCTTCCTTTCTTTCTTTTTCTTCTCCCTTCCTTTATTTTCTCCTTACTCTTCTTCTTTCCTTTCACTTTTTTCTCTTTTCTTCATATTTCCTTTTCTGTCTTTCCTCTTTTTTCTCTCCCAATGTGGATGGGTTTTACCCTTTATTTGGTACAAAGGATGAATTAGAGGAAAGATGGATATAAGAGGAAGGATGGATGATGGAGAGCATGGAAGGAAGATCTTCTGTCCATCGTCTTATGAGTTTGATAAAATATGGAATGATGGATGTGAATAAATTTCTCCTATATTTGGTATAGAAGAATGAAAAGGAGGATAGATAATATTTGTATGGCACTTTTACTACACTACCACTTGATTAAAAAAATATTATTATTATTATTTTTTAAAACATATTTATACTAAAGAAGTAGGACAACATAAAATCTTTATAATTTATAGTTATATAAAAATTATATGAATATTAAATTTTAATTTAATTTAATTTAATAAATAATTTTGTAAATTAATTAATATTAATGAATTTATATATATTAATTATATAAATAACTAACTAATTTAAAATTTAATTTAAACAGTTAATTAATTTTATATAAATAGTTAACTGAAAAATAGTAAACATAAATAGAAAAATAGAAGTGTTAAAGTTTTGTCAAAAAATTGATGATCGATAATTTTATCAACATAGAAATCCATCCCTCATATGCTCCATCCATTCTTCCTCGTATCCTCTCATAATTTAAGAGGATGTAAATTGGTGGCAAGATGGATAGGAAATCCCTCCTTTTTATCCATTCTCTCTAAAATTTTTTGAACCAAATGGTAGATGAGAGCCATCTATCCTTCTAACTTTATACATTCTCCCTTTCATGACTTCACCAAACATAGAGTCAGAGTCCTGAAGCCGTCCTAGTCCCATCTCATAGAGCAGGACATAATGGTCGAGACACCTCACATCCCATCGAGACTTAAAATCTTATTCTTAACTACCTTCTCTAAAGTGGGACTGGCAAGTATGATAGCATAGTGGGCCCCCACTTAGACTAATTAAAAAATAGACAAATTTAGGCCATATATAGTAGGCTCATTGGGTTTTGGAGCTTTCCTAAAATAGTTATGCAAGTAAAACCAAAGGGAGGGTCTTATCAGGAAAAAAAAAACAAGGAAAGAGAGAGAGGGGGAGGCAGACCCACCTACACTATAATTACCTAGGCCCAAATAATTGGAAATGGACCACTCAAGACTTGAACCCAAAATCTCTAGTTGTTATGTAGAGGGGTGTGACTATTGTGGCTAAGCCCCAAGCCATGTATGAATAAGCATTATTAGAAGGTATTTGACTATACATAGTCCTATTTTCACCACACCTACCCATTTTGATATTTTCACAAACTACCCATTCGTTAGGTAAGGGTGAGATACACACAAGCTAGCATGTTGTGTGAATGCAAGGCTTGGGTTTATGTGTTTTGAAGCCCTAAAACCTTGGCTCAAGTAGGCTAAGATGCACCCAAAAATGTCCTCCCAATTAGCATAAAAACCAATCGCTGCAATTAGAAATGAAACAAGCAAGGATGGTTATATTATCTCAACAAGAATATCATGAAATGTTCTTTCAAAATGACATTATATAATAAGTATGGAGTCTATCCGTTGCTGGAAGCAAATGAGCAAACTGTCAAATGCATAAGGTGAAATCCATATACCAAGTTGAAGAAAATAATTATATATAACGCTTTGAAGCAAGGACAACTACATCCCAAAAACAATCCGGTGTAATAAATTGTTACCTAAATCCTATCCAATGAAAGAGAAAGAACTCATTCATCATATGCATACCTGAAGAAGCAACTCAAATTTTGAGTTGAACAGGAACACACTAAAAGCCCTATGCAGCAAATTCTCAGATTCAATCTTTTCCATCAGATGGCCTAAACATTAACAGAAGAAATCATATATAAGTATATCATTTTAATAGCCTATAACATGGTGGAAAATCACAAACATGTGAAATCTTGGTTGCTAAAGCAATTATTATGAAGAAGCAACTAAAAAATAATAAGCGCATGCACTCATGATTTTAAGGATTGAGGAGAAATATAAACCAGACTAATTAAGCATTTGATAATGCTCATTCTTAAACCCTCATCAACTAGGTATGAATTTCAACATATTCTACATGAGACCAGAGGTTACACTGTGATGTTTACTCTCCGATCTGTCATTAAAGAAATCATGGTCTTGCATCATTCTCTCCAAGGAAAGGTTTGTTGTATTTGGTTAGTCTAAGTTCCAAAGTTAATTCAGGCAATAAGAAAACTTTGCACTTTTGGTAAAAGAATCAGTTTAAGCAGGGGCCTTGCCTGTGTTAATTGATAAATGAACTTTCTCTTCGGTTACTTGTTAAACTACAAATGTGATTATTTTTCCGGATAATTTTTTTTTTTTTTGCCATGATGTCCCCCTGCATGAACAGGACTGATTATTGGACATGGACCCATAGAAGCACATCCACATAAACACACTTCCATGCATGCTAAGTCGACCCAATGCAGGTGGCCCTGTGACATGCACATGCACCAACCACCCAATACATCCATGTGCACAAATGCTCAAATTAAATAAATGGACTCCCTTCACCTCCAAGCATGCATGTGTTCTACAAGACAAGCAGATTACATCCATGATTTTCTTTCTCATTAAATATTGCACTTGGGAGCCTTTGCCTTGAAGTACAAAAACAAATCATTTAGACAGAAGTAAACATGCAAGATTTATGATAATAATCTGTTCCACCACAAATGGATTTGGACAACTTCTACGTCCAATAAATACCTAGTTCTTAAAAAGTTTGCATCCACAATAAGTCATCACAAGTGCTAACAGCAGATCTTTCATTATCCATCATGACCATCTACATATTAAGTTCGCTGTCTCAGTGGACCCCGTACTGTTACCATTCAATAACAATGTTGGCACACAGCACAGTACGAGATGGCAAGATGTACCAAGGGTCAGTACGATACAAGACTGCATACTAGTTCAGCACTGGCATGATACAGTACACCTGATATGGTGCACTATTGACTAGTACAACAAAACTTGGTCCGCAACATAGATAACAAAATGTGATTTAACAAACTAAAATGGTTCCGGATCTCTTGGAGCTCAGGCAAATTAAGAAAAACAAGATTTGACTTTGTAAGCTGGATATCAAAAAGGAAAAGGTAAACGGAACACCCTACAATGCAAAATACACATATAATGATGAAGAAGAAAACTCTGCTTAAATTAAATCTGATTATGATGCTAGTGGTCAGTAAATACTTGTAAATTTTATGTTTAAAACCCTAATGCAAAATATACATGTAACTACAGGCTGCATATACCATAACATGTTCTCTTAACAATCAAGCCTTGTCCCAGCTATTCCCGAAAGGTTTTGTGAATTTTCATTCGCAAAGCATGCGGTGGACATCATTTCCAACTTCTCCATCTCCTTTCTCACACTTTTCAGTTATTTTACATTAGGTCTTCCCTTATGCTTACTACATCCTTCAACAAAGACAAGAGTACACCCCCCCTACTAAAGCCCCCTTTAGACATTCGTTTAACATGCCAGACAATCCTAACCAATTCTCCATCAGTTTGTTGTAATTTATGCAGCTCCTGCCACTTCTCTAATACACTCATTTCTCATATTATCCTGCCTATTTTTACCACAAATCCATCTTAATATTCTTACTTCTACTAATCTTGTTTTCTCAGCCTTCTTTACTGACCAATATTCCGAGTCATCTAATAACAATGCAGGTCATACTGACATTCTATAAATTTTTTCTTCAAGTTGCAAATGGTATGGATGGATCAAGCAATACCCCAAAAGCATCTCCTCACTTTGTCAAGCAAGCACTAATTCTATTACATGGCTTCCTCCATCTTTCAATTATTTTTGTCCGACAAATCTTACATAATGTAATGGAACACACTATGGTCTCTCTTGTCCATCATTCTTAATTAAGACTCATCTCCATTATTTTATTTTCATTACACTCCATATACTTTCTTTTTTCCTGCTAACTTTTAGACCCATATCCTCTTAGGATTTCTTCCATCAACCAATCTAGGTTTTGATATTGTCCTTTTCTTATCAATTAGCACCATATCATCCGCAAATAACATACACTATGGTGCATTTTTTAAATACTAGCAGTGTTGTATGAATATAATAGATTTAAGACAATATAAGGATAAAATCAACCAGCAAATTCTTGGAAAGTAAGAGTTCTGAAGGCTTGATAGCCATGGACTAGTATCTGTCTGAAACAAATTTTTGCAATATGTCATCAAATCAATTCATGCCAATTTCTCATGGTCTCAATCATCTGAAGGGAACTCCAGTGACTCAAGATTATCCAAATCAAAACTTGTGAAATGATTCCCCACTCTATTTGGAGACTCCAGAACATCGAAAGGATTCCTTCTCTCCTTGAAGACCCTAAAACATCAAATTAGTGCTTCCAATGGAAAAGAATAGAAGAAGAATTTATGAGGGGTAATGAAATTTTAAGGTCCAGCAGGAAACATAATGGATTGCAAATGAAAAGGAAAGCCAGGGTTTAAAATAAGCTTGCAGCAGTGGAGATTAGGAGCTAGGAAGGGTGGACCAGAAACAGGGTTGGTGAGTATTGTGTTAGAGCAAGGTATTCTTGGCAAGCACTGGAACTGGACTTTACTTTGGTCAGCCCAATTATGGGACTAGTAACTAAGGTGCCTGTCCCTTTTGATGGCAGTTTATAGGGATAAGGTCGGACTTGTCTAGGTAAAGAATAAAGGAAAGAATAAAAACAAAGGACAATAATAGAAGAGAGGCGAAAAATGAGAGAGAACAAAAAAAAAAAGAAAAGACACAAAGCGAAAGGAAATAAGAAAGTACAACTATTCAATCCAGTTTGCAGAGTCTTTTGAGGCCTCACACCCTTCTTATACGTCAGGAAGCACTTTGCATAAATTCTCAGAAGTGCACATCATGGAAAGTGTAGCACTTTCCAGTCAAGTACATGTATCCAGCCAGCAGCAAGTTATGATCCCTTTTGGACAAACTAAGCTAATAATTCTGTGCATCAACCACCAATGAGTTATATGCTAAAGATCTATGCAGATTAATAAGAATAATGTATAAGATAAAATGGACAGTGGAACTATGATTTTAGGCGATAAATTTTTTAATTTCTAGAGTATAACCATCAGTGTTGGTAGGCCTTCCTTGCTTCCCTAGAAATTGTCTCTTGATCTCATTACATCTTCGCATGCTTTTAGCTCCACTCTCATTCCTGCTGCTTGAATGTTGGCATCAGGATAAAATTTTTTGATGCACCACGGATGACAATGTCATTGTTTGTCTTAGTATATATCAGTAGTAGACGAACAGTAACTACGGTTGAAAAGTATCTGGTAGTATGAAATGTCACAATTCCTCTTGCCTTTTAACTCTGAAAAATGATGGAAAAATGAAATTGGAAAAGGGATGAAGCTTGCAGACTGTTCATAATCAAATACTTCAATGGATTTCCTATAACTTGCATCAAATAAATAACTAATGCAAAAGTTTTATGATCCTCCAGCTTCCTTATCAATCCCTCCATCCGTCATAATGATGAGTAGTTCCTTTCAGGCACCTGTATGGCCTTGTGGGTATTCTTTCTCCTTCTCCGCTTTCTATAACAAGACTCACCAAGCTCATAGATTCATATAAGGTTTTATACCCATAGTCTAACCATGTACAGCACAAATTGACCTCAACATCTTTGCAGCATGGCACAACTCCCTCATACATCCTATGTCAAATTCTAGCAAGTTAACATTGATTCCCTGGCAATTAATTTCTTTCCTAGAAAAGGACTCTCCAAACTGATTTTTCTCAATCCAGTTTTTCAGTTATTTGGCTTGGAGAGAATGAAAATGTAGACATGTCTTATTCAGAAACCATGACAAGTAATCAGTTATTCTGCTTCCACCCAAAAGTTACCAAGAAACAAAAAAAAATGTTTTATTACCTTTTTGTTCCATAGATTACGTTGTAATGAATAGAGAAACATTTTGAATTTTTTGGTTGTATACATTTGTTTATGAGAAAATAAAGGAATATGGAAAACCATTTTAATCTACGTTAAAAACTGCCATTTTCAATTTCAATCTAACAAAACAGGAAAACAAAAAATAATTTTTCCCGAAACGCTGAAAACACATGATTTTTCTTTTTTTTCCAAGCCATTTAATTTTCTTTGTAAATAGCATCTCTGGAATTCTTATACTTTAAGGAAAAACTTTAATGTTCTATAGAATGTCCATGCAATAAAATATACATAAAAAAAATTGGGATCAACAAGATTAGTGAATCTCCTTTCTTTTTGAGAGAGAAAAGGAGGGGGAGATCCACCCACTCCTACTCCATAATTATCTCGGTCAAAATTTTTGGAGACACACCACCCAAAATCGAACCTAGAACTTCTAGTTGCTTGGCACAGGGGTGTGACCACTGGGGCAAGCCCCAGTTTACAACATTAATGAATCTACAGGTTATCTTTATCAGCCTTTTATTCCCATATTTTCTGTTCCGAAACATTTGGTTTTCATTCATTGCAAAATCACATTATTATCCCATTTTTCTTCTTTTTTGCCTAATATGCTCCTTAATAACCTTCTTCGCTTCTTCAGTAGATTTGGGGAACAGAACAACATTGCCCTGAATATGTGCAGAATTTCATTGGAACCAACTGGTATTCCCTTAGTGATGTTATCACAACGAACAATTTATTCTAACTATGTCATTGCTGCTTAGCGATATCCATGTCTCCAAGCTGGACTATATGACTAGGTAGCATATATATGCTGAAACATTTGACTCAATAGAAGATTCACAAAAATTAAAGTAAAATTCCAGATTCTTGTAAAATATTCAAGGATTCAACTATAGGCACAAACAAAGAAACAGTATTTTCACAAAAGATATTTTTACTAAATCAATGATCCATTTCTAAAGAAGCTTAATTAGAAGCATAACTAGCTATCCAAAAAAGCAAGTGGAACATAAAGTTTATCCTACAGTACTGTCCATCCACCTACTGCCTTTGGATAAAGATTATTCTTACATTGTGGATGACCCACACATGCATCGATACCCAGTCATGCATTGTTACTGTGGAACCTACACATCATCATCATATCACAAAATACAAATCATTTTTCTAGATGCCAATAAAATTAGAGGCAATAAAATCACATTACCTCAGACTAACGAACTAAACATCAGTGATAACAATATTGAACTAGACGTGACTGATCAATGTTCATTATGTTGGACATAACAAGTAGTGATATTAACAGCATTGAGTTGAGAATGACAACTTCATACCAGCTAATAACTCTCATAAGGCAACAAAAAAACTAAGGTCCTATTAGGATACATGAAAATCCCATGGTATTTTAAACCAGAAATGCATGGCCCACCTATGCAGTTATTTGCGCATCAATAAGGTGGCCAGGCAGGTGAAAGGGAATCAATAGGCCCTAAGCAAAATAACCTGAACTCACCTAAACCTGAACGAAAAATTGGCCATTTTTCTAAATACTAGGGCTGTTTAAAACATAAGCCTACCCATGGACCAAAACATGAGCAAGTTGGAATTTTGATTATGCAAGGATTAAATTATGTATTTTTCCTCTGTATTTGAAGTATATCTCCTTGCAAAAATATGATTGAACATTTGTAGGCTTTCAATGTTAAGATTTTTTTTTTTTGGACAGAAGAAAACAACAAATATTTGATTTAATAAGGTGGCCACAAGATCTTGACAGTAAGAGACATAAGATTTGTTCTTCAATAGCACCCACATGCTTAAACATGGTTCTTCGCTGGCATTCAATTTGATGGATTGAATAACCAATTGGTCATGGATGCATAACCTGACCCAGACATCAAGTTAGCTCGATTGACCAATAACCACCCAATGAGCTACAAAGCCCAACTTATACCCAGTTATTACTGTGGTGGACTAAATTATGCTGCACTAATCAGTTCTATTTACCACCCATAAGCTAGCATAGGCCAAAGATAGATCTGATGTAGAGCAAGTCAAAAATTGAATTCCAATAGAACAGTAAAGACCAAAAAGACTCAATATTTAAAAGTCAAAAGCAAAACACAGGCAGATTTTATTTGTAGTGATTTTCCTTTGGACATGAATAAATACAAAAAATTGGACCCGAATGTCCATCCTCAAATAACTGGAATAATGATTGTCGTTATACAAAGTACATTATTGACTCTCCTAGTCATTAATAGTGAAAATCTATGTCACATAAATTGATTGACGTTGTTCAAACTGGACAACTGCTTCCCAAAACTATACACTGAAAGAAAGAAAAGAGCAAAGCTCAAAACAAATATAATTATAGACGGCATCATGGTGCAACAACTTAAAGAAGGAAAGAACAAAATATATGAGGGAAATGTCACAACTCCACGATGCATGAATTAACCTTAAGCTTGAAACTCTAGAAAATCCAGGCGGGAATATATATGTGCTCCTAAGAAGGCTGGTGATCCTTTCATCATTACATCATGAAAAAGCCCCTCTATAGCCAACAAAGAAAAATCCTTGTGTTATTTGGACATCCCAATCTTTAGGTTTCTGGAAGTATCAGCACTTTTACAGTCCTAAATATGACAGCACAACATGGACAGAAAATTCATTTTCAGGTTTCCGCAGACTTTAAAAGTGGGCCAACACCTTGCACTTTTTGGTGTTTCATGTAAGGGCTCTCAATTTCAGTGAATAAATGCTGGAAGTGAAGCATCATTAACCTATTAATATTAAGTTTTGACAACTATTTATCAAATTAAGTATCCTAACACATCTTAAAAAGCCTTGTAGTACCTAACAATATCATGTTTGTTTACCACAAGCAAGGTATGCTGAACCAGTGCCGCTGACCGTATCGGCCAGCCGGTGATACGGTTTGGTACAGTTTCGTACCATACTGAACCGACGAAGACAAACGGATCCGAACCGGAAGAAGAAAAAGAGAGAAAGAGAGAGAAATAGAGAGAGAGGAGGAAGAAAGAAAAAGAGGGAGGGGAAGGAGCCAGCGAGGCCGCCGGACGGCCTCTAGCTGGCCGCCGGAGGGTGCAGTCCACGCGCACAGCGCCGCGGGCGTGAAACAGAGGAGTCGCCCCTGTTTCACGAGTTTTTTGAAAAACGTAGTTTTAAGTGAAGCCGGCAAATAGTTTGCCGGCTTCACGATTTTTGTGTTTTTTTAAAAAAAATCCCTTAAGTTGGCAACCGGATTGCCGACTTCATGAGTTTAAAACCAAAAAACAAAATCGAAACAGACGACCGTTTGTTTCGAAAAAGAAGAAGGGGTGGAGCCGCGGAGGGGCTTCGTCCGCTTGACCACCCTCAGGCTGTCGGCGTTGGCTCGCCGGCCATCGAGGGCCTCACGACGGAGGCGCCGTCCGTCCGGCCACCGAGCGCTCTCTCTCTCTCTTTCTCGTCCTCTTGAAAGCCCTATCGAGCGACACGGGGCTCGAAAACCCTCTAGCGGCCACCGCCGGCCTCCGACGGCTCCCACCTCCCTCCCTTCCTCCTCTCTCTCTCTCTTTTTCACTTTTTCTCTTTTTTTCTTCCGTACCACCGATATTACGAATTTACCGGTCGAATCGTGCCTGTTCCCTATCGGTCCGGTACGATACGGGATGTACCGGCCGGTTCGGCATGATATAGAAAACCTTGAACACAAAATCCAATATCTTAGTCCTTTTTCTCATGCTTCAGATCAATGATTGCTGAGCCATCCTAGGCCAAGCAATTCAAGGTGTACCAAACCAAACTGAATGATTATCAGGACAGTCTAGTTGGTCGAGTGAGGAAGCATTGTTTTGATATAAAAACATCAACACTCTCTATCGATTCTTCTGAGTTCTCTCCCAATCTCTCATTCCCTTCTCCCCCTCTCTCTATCCCCCCTTTCTCTCCCAATCCCCTAAGTCCAATCACTTAATTCTCGATCTCTCCATGATGACAAGGCTTCTGATGGCTAGGGTTATGGTTCCTTAACCAGGTACAACTCTCTAACTGCCTCTCACCCAATCTCTCTGCGATTCCCCTCCCTTCCCCTCTCTCTCTTCCTCCTCTCTCCCTTTCTCCCGATCCCCCAATATCTACATGATGATGAGGTTTCCATGCCTAGATTTTTGGAGGTTCCCATGCCCAACAATCAGAGATTCTTTGATATTTAGCACACATGCCGAATGTCTAGGTAATAATGATCCCTCCTCCCTCTTATGCTTCAAATCATGTAGTCTTACTGACCATAAATTTCTAGATGGCATTCAATAATGCCAAGAACTTCTACCTAAAAGAGGAAAAAGCATACATAGTACATGCATGAGAAACATGGCAAATATCAAGCATGCAAGAAAATTTCATGTTTACTCAAGAAGCATAATTCTCCATATAGATGCCCAAGTATATCTAGGAATATGGACCAATAACTTACAATTGTATTTAGATTCATGTCCAACAACATTGTCCCTCTCATCCACCAAAATGCATCTGCATGACAACACAAGCAATTAAAGTAATTTAATGAATAGGTGCAACATGTTAAAAGATTAACAGAAGAAATTTATCTTATTTTCCTGATTTAAACTGAACTCGGCAAGCACTGCTGACTTCACTTAAGGCAGACTTGTTCTGATGTAGACCCTAGATCTAATGTGGAACCAAGATATAATGTAGAACCTAGATATAATATAGACCCAACCTTGTTGCTTTACATTTTGCTTTTGAAAACCTTCCTCTGTATACCTTGTTCTATGGAGCTTGTTAAACCTTGACATGTTTTGTGGACTTGTTCTGATGTTTAGCTTGTGATGTTGTTTATTGTGGTTATTTAGGAATGGCATGTAGCCACATCTATTTCTTAAGCATGGACAGCTTTGCAATTTTACATCTACCTGCATATGTTGGATAGTTGTTGGAATTGGTTTATAATTGTTGTTTTAGTAAACTGTGCTCTTGCATGCTCATGTTGCATGCACGCCACCTTCCTTGACTATGTCACCAGGCCAGGGGCGTTACAAGATACTTCCACATCCTGCATCTACAAGAGTTCCACTTCCCTGCCCCCTCTTTCAGGTATCAAAATATAGAACAGCAAACAACCAACATATCGCACCTTCTCTCAGTCCTAGTACCAATTCCCACCTAAACCCCGAATTTTTCCCTTTTAAAGGCGATTACCTCACCAAAACCGGACAAAAATAAGTAGATCCTGTGATTCCAACCTGAAAAACTATGTCCAGGATTCAACCTAAGGACGTCAGAAAGCAACCAAAAAAAAAAGCCTCTGCTATTAGAAGAAAGCGTAAGCAGTCCAAATAAAGGCATTCTTAGGGGAAAAATTATGTATCAATTTGAATAGAGAGGGAAATAGATGGCCAGAACTATGCATGATCTGAAAGAGGAACTAAATCAGACTCATTTGCCAATAAAACGGAGAACAGCAGAGACGACGCTACATAACTAAAGATCACAGCGCAAGTTAAAAAAAAAAAGGAAAAAAAAAAAAAAAAGATCTTGCAGCGGTCCATCAAATAAAAAGACAATTTTTAGGTAAAAATTTGATCTATTGATATCGAGAGAGAGAGAGAGAGAGAGAGAGAGAGAGAGAGAGAGATTGGATGCCCACTCGTCTTCGAACATGAGGCGCCTCTGGACGGCATCCATGGCGGAGTCAGCGTCGACGGTGGGGATGGCGGCCGAGGCATCCTCTTTCCTCATCGTGGAGGCGTGGGCGGCGCACACCGGGCGAGAATCGGAGCGGAGAACGAGAGAAGGGAAGGGGACGGGGGAGAAGAGGTGGTGGCGATGGGCGGAGGGGACAAAGATAAGGGCCTTCGTTGCTGCGCCTCGATATCTGAACGCACACGAGATGGTGGAGGGGATCAGCGACAAAGAAACCGACATGGAGAGCTGAGAATCTCTCTCTCTCTCTCTCTCCTGCCAACTGCCCTCCGAATAGGAAGTTTTCTTTTTTCTCTGGCACCCACGCTCTCCCAGCCTTCAATGTTCATAAATATTTGGAATCGTATACCAACCGTGAAACACGACCGCATTTATTCCGATAGAACCCAAAAAAAAAAACCCAAATTTTGGAAAAAAAAATTGAGAACGCTTACCCTTGCTTTTCCGCAATATCGCTCCATTTTTTATTTTTTCTGTAAGGATATGAGTTTTTTTTTTTTTTATTTGGGTAAGGATAATGGCGGCGGGCGTGAGGGGCTGGATAATGATCCGGATACGGTTTGTTTACGGTTTGTTTCTACTCCTTTCTTTTTTTCCAAATTTATTTAAAAAATATTATTTTCATTTACTTTACGTACGTTGTTAGCCGGGGAAAAAAAAAATATTAAGATAGTATGAATGTTTCAGCTGTTAGAGTTATTTTCTCATCCACTCTTTTTCGTTTTTTTTTTTCCCCTTTTTTCGGTACGTCCTCACCTCCTGTATCGGCGGGGCCACGCTATTCTGGAGACTTGCGGAGTGGGGCAACGACATCCACGCTTAAAACATGTTACCGCACCCAGCATGTGCCGCACATGGTAGCCCTACCAATGCATTCCATGCGCATGTATTAATAAAAATAAAAATAAAGGCAATTCAAGTGAGACTGAGCTTGTTTAGGCTAGGCTAATTGATATTCGAGATAGTTTAATTACTTGAGTTGGACTCTAGCCTTTTTCATTATATATATTTTGAGTATAGAAATCTCATAGGAATCCTGAATGCATCTAATTAGTAACATGCAAGCAAAAGATCCACAATTAAAATAATCAAAAGTAATGAAAAATAATTTGATTGAGCATGATATGTTTGCAAATGGAGTGCTTGATTTCAAAACAAGGAAAACTTGGCTTAATCTAGGCTTACTGTGATACCAAAAATTTAAATCTGTGATGGTATTTCTTTTTAAAATCAAGCTTCAAATTTGCACTAGCCTCTGTGTGGATGGAGTCTAAGTTAAATTCAATCCATTAATCTTATACAAATCACAGTCTAAGTTAAAAGAAAATTAAATAAATTATCGTTGGAATACAAAAGAAATCTTATGCACTGTAGGAAAAAAGAGTATGGTGAAGCTTGATAATATTTCTAGTTTAGATAGAGAAAAATTATATGCTAGAATACCCAAATCACTGTGAATATTGGTCAAACTAAAATTATCATTATTTCTATAACAATCAGTGTAAATCTGTTGGGATAATATAATCACCTACTAGTGGACTTGCTTATCATGAACTCACCTAGTTACGCTAGGTGTGGGCTTGTTATTGAGACTTGTAGTCCTATACATTACTAGGATGCTACATACACATAACTTAAATCCTTAGACCAATACATAATTTGAATTCTTTGACTTTTCTTTCTTTTTCTCTTCAAGAGTGTACGAAGCTATTGTGTATTTATAGCTACTTACTAATGCATAAATCATCATCTTTTATTGTAATTACCATTTTTTTTTGGGCAAGTTACCTTGTCTTTGCATTGGCCAGACATAATCTTGGATGCAAATAAATGATAGAGCACAAAAAAAAGGGAAAATATGTTTGACAAAAAGAGAAGCTTTAAATAGAGAGATTCCTTGGGAAGTAGAGATGAAAGGTTGAGAGATTAAAGGTTAACTTTATTAAAAACTACATAAGTAATGTCCAATCACGTGACCATAAAATAGATGAGACCTCCAACGAGTCTTTGAAAAATATAGGATCCTCTTTTAGCATGTGAAGAACAATTCACTTGAAGCTCTAAGGAGTGTTAACCCTTCTCCTATAGTATGGTGAGTAGTATATGGCGATAAATCGAGTAAACCAACTCAAGGGCTTCTGTTGGCTCATGATGTGTCTACCATTACATTCGGCCATTGTAGATGTACACTAGGACTAACTGAAGCAAGTCTAAGCTGGAAGTGCACCATCATCAAATGGCTCGGATGGATTTTGACATGTGACTCATCTATATCGGCTTGAATCACTTATGAAATATAGAGAATGAATAACAAAAAATTCCATCGCCCGCTTGTTAAATAAATTTTTAAGTACATTGGTAGATAAAAATAGTTATGACAAATAATATTTGTTCCATATGACTACTACTTGTTTATATATAGCCTTTCCTTCTAAAAAAAATTACAATCACTCATTTATATAAAATGTCCTTCTTGATCAAACTTGATAACTTAATTAAAATTTGACTATATGTGATCTTGGTGCTTCCAACTTGACCATACTTGACCTTCCTTATATGATTATTTGCCAATGAGTTGAGATTAAGAGTAAGGAGATGTAAGTATTTTGCTAGTTTATGATTGAACTATTATGTATAATATAGAGTTAAAACAACAAAAAAAGTTATTTTCTAAATAATTTAATATCAAACCCTATAGTTTGTGCTTGTTGAAATTAATCCTTAACCCTCTATTATCCAAAATCTATATGAATCGTTTGAAGTCAATCATATTTTGACACAAGGATATACCTATGCTTTCCGACCTTAAAAAGACTCTAGTAGGCTAGGTCGATCTCAACCCTTAAAGTAGCTATCTTCTCTTTCTTTATAAAACTCTTAAAAGATCCCTTCTTCCTCTCTGTGCTAATGGTTTCAAGCCCTCCAGAAAGTAGAACAACTTGTCTATCTTTTTTTCTTTGAGACCATAGGTAGAATCATGCCTCCATGACCTAACCCTAGTGAATCCACACTAGCCAAATTCTAGTATCCCACCTTCCACAAGCGTAGATCTACATCATTATAGTTGAAGAAGAAATAAAAAGGAGCTTTTAAGAAGCTTTCAGTAGAAAGGAGACCGCCTTAGTGTCTTCTCCTACAAGCCGAACCCTCCATTGAATCCAAGATTTTTGGCAATTTTTTTCCTTTTTTCATTTCAAATATATTGTAGTTCTCTTCAAATATCATGTAATCTCATTACATTATTACTTCTTCCTTAAGAAATGCTAGATTTTTTTGTATGTCTCTCTTGCTAATAGCTTATCTTTTTGATTTTTATTTTATTTTTGTTTCGATATGCCTTAGTACACTTATTTTTAGATTATGTAGTGGAAAACCAAAATTACTTAGTTTTTGAGAGATCCTAAAGGAATACTAGATCTAGCCATAAAAGCACTCATTCAAGGCAAACTCATTTTTTCCTCTTCGATTTAGGTGGGACACATTGTATTAGCATTCACAATCTATTTGAGACATGAGATGATTAAATAAAGGCCTAGTCTAGCTAAGGTTATCCTTGGAGTGGTGCCCTTCTTTAGTAGTACTCTTGGTCCTGATCTTTACTCTATTTTCTTTTCAAGCCTTATGCAATCTATTTAATTAGATTTTACTATTCTCTTCTTGATTTAAAAAAGATGGCAGCTTCATCAGTTGTCCCAATTGGTCGTTGCTCCTTCTCCATCCCAATCAATCCAATTTTAAGATACTCTATAGTTATATCTATTGAAAAATATGTCCTAGAGCCAATTGTCTATTTGTAGATGATTGTGCTTTTTTAATTTATATATGAATTATTAATGAATAAAAATTATTTTGATAAGTTCATCATAAATATATATATTTTTTTGAACTCTTGTATTATGACGAAGTCTTTAGAACTATAATATAATCGATAAAAGAAGATTTATCGAATAATTCTCAAACTTGTTCGTGATTAAATGATATGTTATTAACAAAGATAATAACGTTTATCGAGTATAGATCATTGTGTGTCATATAGATTGATTGTTCTCTTAATCAAGAATGTGGAGATACTGGTATAGCATACATGTGAGATATAGGAGTACATTATCACCAAACAATGACTTACCTGCAGAGCGCTCTGCTATCAAAAGTAGCTCGTGAAGGATATGGACATAAGTATCTCTTGATCTGAAATTACCATGGTGACTTGCAAGCAACTTACTGGGCACAATCAAGTACTTATAAAGTCAGTGTGTGAGTCAAGATGGGATTGATCCTCCAGATTATAGGAGCTAATGCATCACTGTATTTCAATCTAGTAAAGTCTTTATCTGGATAATTTTTGTGATCTGTCATAGAATTTGAAAAAGATTGAAATACAATATGAATGACTCATCAAGGTTAACAGTTTAACGTAAGTCATCTTGAGCATTAAGATCAAAGAGATGAATTATGCAATAACCACATGTCTAGGTTCTTGAATATTGCTTTATAATTATTCGATCTATTCAGATGTTGGATATCATTTCTAGATAGTCACTTTGATTAGTATAGGAAGTAGTTTCTATGCTACTGACTTAGTGTTCGAACCTATGGAGTTACACATAAAATCAAATAACATAGAAAAAATTGACCTAATATCTATGTATTCAGTTTAGAAGTATGAAACTTGATTGAACATATAGATTTACTTAATTAAGAATTAAGTTACAGATCATACAGAATTAAACACTGACTATATCTAGCTAGTACTATACATGAGGTGCAGGTTTAATTTTGAAGATGAATTTGATCAAATCTATGATCCAAGAAAATACGAGAGATTAGATTCAAGTTCTAATTACTTTAGATCAAACTTAAATTTAATTAGACTTGATTTTATTAAGGCTAATTCGGTTCATTAAATCAAGTTTGACTTAGACCAAAATCCTAATTAGATTAAGATCAACAGTCTTTTTAAATTTAGTTCAAATCATATTCAAATTGAATCTAAATCTAAACCAAATTAGATTTGGAATACTATGCCTTAAAACCCTTAATTTCTCTCTCTTTATGGCTGACTAAGATAGAGGAGGGGTGCTGGAAATTGTGCCCCTCTCCTTGGGCATGCGGCAAAGGGAGAGAGAGGGCAAGTTGGCACCTGCGCCCCTCCCCTTGGGCATGCGGCAAAGGGAAAGAGAGGCACAAGTTGGCACCTCTCCTTTCTTCTTTTGGATTCTTATGGAAAAAGAAGTTTGGATTTGATTCAAACTTGAAGGGTCCCATTTTAGGAAGAAACTTGATTTGGTTTAGGACTTCTTATTTATTTAAGAAAAAACATAGAAAAGAAAGAGAGTAAGCAATCAATCAATCAAAGCATGACAGGCTCTCTCTCTTGGGCATGTGCATCCCCTTGGCATGTCCTTTCTTTTGGGTGTGATCTCCCTCCTTGTTGTGGCGTGTGGATCCTTTCTGAGGCATTGAGATCAGATCTTAGAGCTCTCCCCTTCTTGCCTTCTTAAGAAGATCTTCAAGTTCTTCATCTCTCTTTCTTACATTGCTTGATGTGCATGTAAAGTAGAGGATCTACGCATTTAGATCTTATGAAGTAACTCATTTAAAGAACTCCTACAATCTTGATCATCTTTTCACGATGCATCAAGATATGTTTCATAAAAATTATAAAAAAAATTTAATTATAATCTATTCAATTTTTTCTCCTGGCCATGCAATGCGGATCGCATGTTTCCTTCAACATCTAGCAGTGAGAAGATTTTTATAATTACTTTAAAAAATTGCTATTTTATGTCTTTCCATGACTAACAACTATTAAGCATAAATGGGCATCTTACTTGTTGTTTCAAATAATAAGTAGGCATGATAGTGTCTAACAACTTAAACTAGAATGTTGAGCAAAAGAATGATTTTGATAAATACAAAAATATTAAAATATTTATAGTGGTACTAACGAGTTGTTGAAGTTCATATTAAGAATATTTCAGGAAGCTAAAGTTACTTTTAGAAAGTATTTATGAATACTAAATTATGAAGATAGAGAAAGTAGATAGAAGAAGCTATATCATAAGAAATCAAGTGAAAGAAATCAAGAACTGACTCCAAGCTTTGAAGAGTCAACCTTGGCATGCAAATATGAAGTAGTACTATCTGAGAGTCGATTCCTATTTTTATCGAGTTGACTCTCTTAGATAAACAAAGAGTTGAATCTTTAGCACTGGTTTCAAGCTGACCCCTACTTGATCTTGAGTTGATGCTCTTTAAAAGATAAAGCATTATATTTTTTAGATCAGACTTCAAGTTGACCCCTGCTTCTATCGAGCCCACTTGTAGTTACCTTAAGTTGATCTTTGACTAACAACTGCAATGGCTAGTTTTGTAAAAATTTTAAAAATACACAGAATATATCTAATTGCTAATTTTTGATCCTCGATTGCTAGAAATAGCCTTTTGGACATTTTAAGAGGTCTTAAAGACTATTAAACAAGAAAAATAAAAGAAAGAGACAAAAATAAAGAGAAAATCTAAATACATTTAGTGAATTTCAAGAAAGTGTTACAATCTCTAACAACAAAATTCTTGAAGTATTCAAATAGTTTTCAGAAGAAGGATACATTGACTGTTAAGCTTCCTCAGCACAATCTTCAAGAGCTTTATCGACTTTTTTGTTTTCTCTTTTTAAGATCGAGCTTTTATTGTTCAATATATTGTATTCTAATTTTTTATTGTAAATAAGTTTCAAATAAGATTGAAACTTGGAGGAAGGCCTATCCAAGTTTTGAGTTGGAATGAGATTGTTTTATAAGCCTAAGATTAGCTTGAGGGTGTGGTTTTGGTTAACTTTCACTGAAAACTCAACTAGATTTTTGATTACAAGTCCAAAAAAATAATTAAGCTATAATTTTAAAGAGATTATAGTGGATTTCCAAGAATGCTTGGAGAGTGGACGTAGGTATGAGTTTGATGCCAAACCCTGATAAAAATTTTTATGTTTGATTATTTCTTATTATTTCTTTTATTGCTCATTGTTTGTATCTTCATACTATTATATTTAGTCTAGCTCTCATTCACATTACCTCACTTAATTTAATTATTGTGCACAGCAAATTTTTTAATTTTTTAAAAAATCTAATTCAGCTCTTCTTTTGGATTGTCTATCTTGACAACAAGTGATATTAGAGCTTGGTACTCAGCTTCTTTTGATATAAAGATCAAGAGTAAAGGATCAGATGATATCCAAATTGTTGTGTCCTTATGAAGGGCAATCAATTAATAGACCTTCTTTGTTCAATGATATAAATTATACATATTGAAAAGTATGCATGCATATTTCTATTCAAGTACTTGATTATGATCTTTAGAGTATCATAATTAATAGCCCTCACATATCCACAATCATGGTAGATGATATTGTCAGTCCTAAATACAAAAAGAATTAGAATGATCTAGATAAGAAAACGACTCAGCAAATGCAAAAGCCATAAATATAAAATAGGATTAGAGGTTATACATGAGGATACCAATCAAGTTAAAGAATTAAAAATAAATATATTTATTCACAAATATGAATTATTTATAATGGAGCAAAATGAATCTATCATTGAAATATTTATAGATTCAATAATATCATTAATGGTCTTAAAAGTTTGAGAAAGTCCTATACTAACAGTGAGCTTGTTCGAAAAATTTTTAGATCACTGTTTAGAGCTTAGGAGGCCAAAATTACAATCATTCGCCAAGTATCTCAATGCTCTTCTCTTAGAAGAATTTTTTGATTCTCTCATGAATCATGAATGACCATGAAGTAAAATAATAAATAAGAAGCAAGAAAAAAGAAGGCTATCATCCTCAAATCCACAACAAAAGACAAGAAAGATAATAAGGAGCAGAAAAAGGAGAAGAGGATGAGGATATGGTTCTCATTACCCAAAAATTCAAAAGATTTATGAGGAAAAAGAGGTAAAACTTTCAAAAAAAATCTTTCTCAAAGGATGAATAGTGCAAAGAGAAGGAGGAAGAGAAAGAAAATGAGCAACATGTGTGTTATAAATGTAAGAAGTCAAGATACTTCAAAATTGACTTCTCTCTTTTAAAAAATTTCAAAGAAAATAAAAAAGAAGGCTATGATAGCACTGGAGAGATAGTGAAGTCTCAAACTCTGATAAAGAAATATAAGAAGTGATAATCTATATTTTATAGTATAAGAAAAGAGTGACATCTGAAACTAAACTTGATTTTGCTTTTGATGAATTACAAGATATATTCTATTTAGATAAATTCAAAAAATTTGTTTAAAAAATAAAGAACTTAAAAGATCTAATTACATTTTGATAAAAAAAAGGAAGAATATTTGAAACAAAAAAAGAATCATTACTTAAACAAAATCAAGATTTGAAGAAAGAAGTTGAAAAAATAAAACCCATTATAAAAAGTTCATTTTTAGCTTTGAGAAAAAATAAATGATTTTAAGTAATTAAAGAGCTATTTTCAATAAAGCTATATTTGACTTTAACCCCTATAAGAAATCAAAATTTTTGATAAATTTTTTTATTAAATCTTTACTAATTGCATCTCAAAATGTTACTTGTTTTAGTTGCAGAAAGCTTGGACAGAAAGCATACATTTGTGATTTCGAAAAACTAAACAACAATAAAGTTAAAAAGGTTCAAATTTTAAAATAATCATTGTAACTAACCCTAAAGGATCCAAAAAACTTAGATATTTAAAATTATAATTTAGTCTTTTCTTATAGATGTATTTTATAGTTAAAAAAAATGATACCTTGATAGTAGCTGCTCAAGGCATATAACAGGTAATAGGACATAATTTGTCACTCTTGAAGTTAAGGAGGGATGGTAACTTTTAGTGATAATAACAAAGAATACATCATTAGAATTAGTAAAATTTTCATCACTCCTACATTTATATTGAGAATATTTTGTTAGTAGATAATTTTAAATATAATTTGCTTAGTATTAGTCAACTTTTTGAAAAAAAAAATTAAGGTTATTTTTAAATCTTTGATTTGCATTATTTCTAGTCTTAATAATGATGGTATTGTGCTCATTAGATATAGATATGATAATATCTATATGGTAGATCTAGAATGAAGAATATATGGTAGATCTTTCATAAAGAATGGTCAATGTTTAATTATAATGGATGTCAAAGTTAATGAGACTAGTTGGTTATGACATCGTAAATTAGATCATACCGGCATGAATATGATTTCAAAATTTATTAAAAAGGATCTTATAAAAAAATTACCTAAGATGTTTTTGAAAAGAATAAAATTTATGATCTATGTCAACTTGGAAAATAAATTAGAATCTCTATCAATCAAAAAATCTTATTTCAACTTCTAAACCTTTAGAATTGATTCACATGGACTTATTTAGATCTATTAGGATTACAAGCCAGGAAAAAAGATATAGACTTGTGATAGTAGATGATTTTACTCATTTTACTTAAATTTTATTTTTGGCTCAAAAAGATGAAGCTTTTTCTATCTTTTCAAAATTTTATCGAAAAACTTCAAATGAAGAAAATTCAACTATAGCTTGCATTAGAAGTGATCATAGAATCAAATTTAAAAGTCAATAATTTGAAGATTTTTATAATAAAAAAATATTGAACATAACTTTTCAGCATATAGGACCTCAACAAAATAGATAATAGAAAAAAAAATATAATTTAAAAAAAAGGACCCATACTATATTGTACGAAAGCAACCTTCTAAGATATTTTTAGACAGAAATAATTAACATAGCATGTTATATTTTAAATTATATTTTGATCGACTGATTTTAAAAAAAATCCTCTTACAAGCATTGAAAAGGAAGAAAACTAAATATCAATTTTTTCATATTTTTGGTTGTCAATCTTTCATTTTAAATAATAAAAAAGATAAATTTGATAAATTTGATGTTAAGTTAGATGAAGGTATCTTTCTGGATACTTTTCATCTAATAAGATGTATAGAATCTTCAAAAAAAAATCTTAATTATTGAAGAATCTATTCATATTGTAATTGATAAAATTAATGACACATCTTCCAGAAAGAAAGATATTATTGATGATGATGCAGAAACTTAAATAAAAGAATAGAAAAATCTAACATTAAAAAAATTTTGGCATAAAATGATAGAGGAGATGATAAAGATACTAAAGAAGAAGTAAATCATAAAAATACTCAAGGATAAAATGAGAGTCTATCCAAGAAATGGAGGTATGCTTATGGACACCCAAAAGATCTCATTATTGATGATCCATCACAAAAAATAAGAACTTAATCTTCCTCTAAAAATATTAGTAATCATTTAGCTTTTGTATCTCAATAGAACCTAAATCAATTGAAGAAACTAAAAATAATTCAAATCGGATTAATGCAATGTAAGAGAAACTAAATCCATTTGAAAGAAATAAGATTTGGACATTAGTAAGTAGACTATAGATCAAAATAAATTATATATAAAAATGATTGAAACTAAATGGATATATAAAAATAAATTAGATAAAAATAGAATAGTAAGAAATAAAGCTAGATTAGTGACAAAAGGTTATAATCAAGAAGATTGAATTAATTTTCATGAAACTTTTACTTCTGTTGCTAGATTAGAAGCTATTAAATTATTACTTGTATTTGCATATTTTATGAATTTCAAACTTTATCAAATGGATATCAAAAGCATTTTTTTTTTAAATCATGCTTTTTGTTTCAAATAATAAGTAGGCATAGTAGTATCTATGGTCTTACAACTTTAATCCTGAATATTGATCTAAGGATTGATTTTGATAAATATAAAATATTTGAGTATTTATTGTAGTACTGTTTCCTAGAGGCGGCAACCTAAGAGTAAGATGAATTTGGTTTATTAAAATTTGAGTACTTGTATCGAAAAATAATGTTGGAGGTATTCATGCAATATTTAATAGAAAATAAATAAGCAGCAGATGGATAAAAGTAAAGACAATCACACAATTACAAATATAATAAATTTATAGTGATTCGATACTTAACTCAGCACTTACATCCACTTTTCAAATAATTAATTTAAAAATTTCAACTATAATCCTATAAGATTACAGCTGATTATTTTTATGGGTTTACAACCCAACCTAGTTGGTTTTTTCAAGCTTCCTAACTAAAATCTTGTAACTGATTATTTTTTCAGACTCATAATTAATGCAGTTACTTTTCGTTGGCTCACCAACTAAAATCTTATAATATCTAATTTTTGGCTTGAACCAACCCTCAAAAATTAAGTTTTTTCTCTAAAAACTTGTCACGATAGATAAAGAAGGACATACAAGAATTTAAAATATAAAGAATAAAATCTTTAAACTTTGAAGAAGTCAGAGCGGTGGAGCTCTTGAATGCTAAGAGAGAATTGATGGAGACTTGAATACTTTTGCTGGATAGTTCCTATCTCACTTAAATGCACATTTCCTCTCTTTTATGTTGTGTAAATATAGAAAGAAAAAATTGAATGCTCTTAGGATGTCCTTTCTCATTCTCTATAAGTTTCACTCAATAGCTTAAATATTTCCTTTAATAAATTTAATAGATATGTTTTCAATTTAATTTTCCTTCATTTATAGCCTCAAAAATATCTAAAATAAATGCTCTGACCATTAATGAAAATAGCTGTTAGACACAAAATCTAGATGTTAAAAGTAGTCTGAAAAACTAGCCATTATGTTGTTAGATTCTTATGAGTTGGCTCATCCAAAATTTTAGTTGGCTAACCTAAAATGCTGAGTCAGCTAAGTAAAACTCCGAGTCGCTCAGAATAGATGCATATTTTTTTGCCTTTTATCTATTTTATTTATTTGAGACTAGATCTACTCATATATCTTCTTAGTCAGCAAACCTATAACTTGATTAGCCGACTTTTTTTTAGGTCAGCTTAGAGAGTTTGTGAACTTTTATTACTTTTTATCTTTTTCTATCTCTGAGACTAAGTCAATTAATCTATTCTTTGAGTTGGCTAAATTTTTGTCTTGGTCGGCTATCTTATTTTCATGATTGCCTCAGGAGGATATTTGAAATCTTCATTCTTCTACTTCAACCTCAATCTGAGGTTGAGTCGAATTTATCTTGATTGGCTCAAAGAATACTTGGTCAGCTAAGAAAATGAAGAAAATATTAGCAGTTTTATGCATGCAATTTTTAAATTTTGCAGTGGATCTTGATAGATTAAACAATTTAACCTATATTACATGCACAAGATCTAATCTAAACTATCATACCAAGATCTATAATATGATTAAACATGTGATTAAGATCTAAAAAAATAAAAATATCTACATCGATCATATCGATGCTCTAGATTAGATCTAACCCTTAGATCTAATCAAACCTGATCTAATGAGTTCAGAACTCATTACCGAAGCATAGGTTGCTGATCTCTGTAATTGTATCATGTGGATAGGAGCTCCTTTAAGTTGCTCGCAGCTGCACAAAGGTGTCCGACCTTTACAGATCATCCATATGAAGAACGGTTGTTGATCAATCTCCTCGAGAGTGCTAGCTCGCGAAGATCTTTGATGGCTGATATTCTTCTTCTTCTCTTGATCTCTTAGATACTCTAAAAAGGGAGAAAAATTAATAGAGGAAGGAAGAGAGGAGAGAGGCTATGTAGAAGAAATGAATTTCATCTAATTCTCATATGGGGCATCCAACTATTGGAACCCCTTTATATAGATGTTGCTAGGGTTTAGGGTTAACAGGAGGGCCAATAATTTCCATGCCAACTACCATATGGGGCATCCCATATTTTCATAAAAATATGTGATGGCATGAGAAAGAAATCAAATCTTTCTCATGCCAACCAATATCTCAACGCACATGGGGAAAAAATATTTGGCACCACCATTATTTTTCAAAAAAATTGATCTCTTTCCTTCTTATCTCCTTATTTTTGATTTGGATCAAATTCAAATCAGAAAGGGATAAGGATCATGACTCATCATGAGTGCTGCCCACCCCTTTCTATGCTGTCCTCTCTCACGCCCAAAATATTTCATGCAAAACTTACTTTGCATTAAAGGGATGGCATGGGACCTAGGGTATGCGCAAGGGAGAGAGTCCCAGTTGGCTGGAACTCTCTATTTCTAATTTGATTTCAATCCAAATTGATTTAATTTGGACTCAATGAGGAGAAATAACCTAATCTAATTAAAACATAATTACCTCAATAAATTTCTAAACCAATTAAAAATTAACTGAATCTAAGTCTTGATCAAATCGGAAAAAATTTTTCTTACAATTAGGCTTGATCTAATCAAATTCAATCCAAGTCAAACTGAATCCAATTCAATTAAATTTGATCCGAACTCTTTGCTCAATCAAATTGAGTCAATTAGCAATCTAATTACTAATAAATTTTTATTAATAGTAGAGTTTCAGTCCAGTAGGACTCTCTTTCAGAGTCCCAATCCAATAGGACTCTTCACTAGAGTTCTAATCCAGTGGGACTCTTCAGCTATCCGATCAGATCGAATCTTCTAATATGTGTGATCCTATAGGTTCGAACCTAAGCTGATAGCATAGAAATAAATTTTTATACTAATCGATGTAACCATCTAGTAATTGGATCCGACATCCGAATAGGTCGAAAGATTAAAGTAACATTCTAGAACCTACTGACGTATGGTTACCATATAATTCATCCCTTTGACCCTAATGCTCAAGGTACGTAGGATTTAACTGTCAATCTTAAAATAATCGATCACATTATATTTCAACTTTTAAATCCATCACATAGATTATCCTGATCAAATTTTACTAAATTGAAATACACTGATTCATTAACTCTACTTATTCAGAGGATCAATCCCATCTTGACTCACGCACCGACTTGATAAGTACTTGACTGCACTTAAAAATCTTCCATCACTGAATTAAAAATTCAGATAGTTCGACATCAAAGTATAGTGAGTTGCTTATAGTCATTGCAGTGATCATAGATCGGAGGAACACTTATATCCATACCCTTCGCGAGCTGCTCTTGATAGTAGAATGCTCCATAATTGATCACATTCGATGTAAATGTACTCTTATATTTCACCTGCATGCCATACTAGTATCTCCACACTCTTTAGTTAAGAAGACAATCAATCCATATGGCACACTACGATCTATACTTGATATCGCTATTGTCCTATTAATAGTATATCATTTGGTCATGAATATGTTTTAAGGACTAAACAATAAATCATCTTTTATCGATTAAATATAGTTCTAAGAACTTTATCATAATACAAGAGTTCTAAGAAGATGGATAAAATATGATAAAAATATCAAATAATTTTTATTAATAAAAATTCATATACATTGTACAAATATGAGCACAATCGTCAACAGATTGACGATTGGTTTTGGGACACAATTCTCAATAGAAAAAAATCTAAATTTTATGTCCTTCTATCTTTTCTCTTGAATTGAGACTAGATTAGCTAAGCTTCTATCTTGATTGATTTAGAGGTGTACCAAGCATATCAGATGGTAATTTTTTTTATTTTGAGTAGTTTTTTTTATTGAAGGATATTTTTAGGCTAGGTTTGCCTTCTCAAAATTTATGTTTGAATGAATAGATTAGTTCAGAAGTCTTTCTAGATGATTTTTTTTTTCAAATTTCTTTCACACCTAACTCAATTTCTTTACTTCTATGATTTGAACATTCGATTTTAGGAACATAAATTTACTTAAATTTGAAAAGGACTTCTTCTTCAATGAGATCAACATTTAACATTATAAGTGTGATACCCTAACCTAACCATCAAAGAAAAGTAGCCTAACAAAGTCCATGCATGAATCTTAAAGCATTGAAAAAAGAAAAAAAATAAAGAAAGGGAGGAAGAAGACTCATGATGGGAGTTTTCTGATGGAATTGGGGTGGAACCAAAGAAATCTTAAGCTCCCTATATAAAAGGGGATGCCTCTCCCTTCCATAGTCACCCAATGTCGATATCCCCCCTTTCTTGTCGTATTTCTCCCTCCATTTTGCCTCTTATTTTTTGGGGTGCTCATCATGTCCATTGAAAAATCACCGCCGTCCACCGGAGATTAGGTAAGATTTCTCAAATCATCTTTCTCCTCATCCCTCTTTGCTTATAAAGCTTTGATTTCAATCAATTATTGTTAAAAATTATTGAAAAATTAGATCTTTGTGTTGGATGGGTGCCCTAGAAGCCAATCTTGACTGACACATATTTTTCTCTAAGGCATATTTTGTACTTGTTGGGCAGTCTTAATAGCCAATCATGTTTATATGTCCATAATTTATCCTAAAAATTAATAAAGATGATTTTGTATATTCTCAAAGTGTTGAAAATTTGAGACATACATCATTAATAATTAATTTTTAAATACTTCTGATTGAAGGATCGTCACAGAGGACAGTGATCAATCCATTCGAGATCGATGTACGGATTACCTCCCTTTAGAGTAGATGAGTCTCGAGTCTGCGATGTAAAGACACTGGGGTGAGAGTGCAGGTGGTTGTTAGAGAACAACTTGTACTGAGCGTGACCAATACGAGAAATCACTTGGATGTCTACTCACTCATCAATGATTTTCTCGATGCTGCAGTGATGTGATTGATCCTTTGACCTGTGGTGTGTTGGCTATTTGCAACAAAGCTACATAGTTTGACTGCATATTTTCTTGGTCCCTAGCCATATGGATCCTTACTGTGTATGTTGTCTATATAAGTTCAGGTTCACTATTTGAAGTAGGATGCACCTAGACGGAATCTATCGATCTTAGTAGAAAAGGAGAAGTCCTATGCGATTCGTAAGACTGAGTTCAGAAAATCTCTGACCAAAGTAAGTATAATGATACTGTGATGGAGATCACAGTATGTCTCACTACCAGACAGAATAAAATCTGAGAGATCATATACAAAAAGAGCTTAATCTGATCAATGGCTTGAATTATATTTGAATTATCAATTGGATTGATAGTTTGAATTTTAGAAACTGCTAATTTATAAGCGTTACAGTTTTGGCAGCTGCTAATTATTAGTGCAGAGACTTAATTGCAAGTGTTATAATTTTTTTAGAACTGATTAAATTATAAATTAAGTCTTAATTAATTTAAATCAGATTTAATTTAATTAGATTTAATTTAATTTAATATTAATTGAGTTTAATTATCCAAATCAGATTTGAATTTCAAGCCTGATTGGATCAGGCTTGACAGCTTTTTTGACTCGATTTGAATCTGATTGAGGCTCTATTTAAACTACATGAACCACAACTCAGAGAGCCTAAGTTTCTTGAGATCTCTCTCTAAAAATCATGCCAAAAAGAGAAGTAGGACATTATTTTTCTCATCTTTTTTTCTTCACGTGCGTGAAAGGAGTGGGGGCGCCAATAGTTGGTGCCCCGCCCTATCTGGAAGTTTTTTTCATCCAATTTTTTTTTATTTAAATTTAATTTAAAATAAGATAGAAATCTCTCAGATTATGGCATGGAAGTATTTTTTTGTGTAACAAAAAAATTAGAGAAAGAGAGCATGCACTAATTATTGGCGTGAGACATCTCTCCTTCTTTCTTCCTTTATCTCAACGCACATCTATCCTTTGATTTATTTTTGAACACCTTGGATTAAAAGAGATGAGATCTCTTGGGCCTTAAGAAGGAGTTGTGCATGGGATTTGAGATGTGGTGCGATAAAAAATTAAAAGAGGATGCATGAAGGGAGGTGGCGTGCGTTAGATGCGAGAGGCTTCTTTCTTACATCTTTCTCTCCTCCCCAATGCCTCTTCCTTCCTTCTCCACTTCATGTCCATGCCTAGATCTGATAGAATTTAGATTTAAGAGAGAAAAAGAGAAAGAAGAAGAGAAAAGAAGGATTCTTCTTTTCTTCATGGTAATCTGGTTCAGGTCCCATCGGATTTGCACGAAAGAGTTCGCGCAGTGATCTACTTTTCAAGATCTGAAAGAAGAGATCAAGATCTATGGATGAGGAGCGAGATCTGCAAGATGCTAGCACATCAGTGATCTTGGTGCTCCAATTAGATAGCTCTGTGTGGATACCAACAGAGGTCGGGTGCGTGCGCGGCTACGATCAAAATCTGAGACATCCGCAGAATTCGAGGTATAGAGATTCGATCTCTGTTTTATTATTCTAACAGTTTATTTTTTTATTTCAGATATCAGATCGTGGGTACATATTCATATCAAGATCTATGCTTTGATTTTAGATCTGATCTAATACATATAAATTAAAATTATTTTAATTTATTTTTGCTGCATAGATGTTTAGAAAAAAATTTTGAACTACATGTATGAAACCATAACGTTCTCTAATAGTGGTATCAGAGCATAGGTTCTGATACGAATGTGAAACCTCCTCAGATCTGATATCTGATTTATAGAAATTAGATCTAAAAGTTAGTTAGATGATCACATCATTCTGAAATAAGATTGTCCTGGCATAACCCCTGTTATGCTGAACTGTTGTCCTAGAATGATATAGAACATCGATTAAGGTTAGATCTGATTTTTCTACATGTTGTAATATGATTACAGAATTATTTTAGATCTAAAATTATTTTAGATCTGTAATAAATCATAAATTATTCAGATCTAAAATTGATTTAGATCTGAATATTTTAATTAGGATGTAATTTGGATCTAGTATGTTTGCTGAAATTCTTTCTACATGCATAGATTTAATGTTATGGTTCATATGTTTGACATGTGAAAGATATATTGATCTGATTTTTAATTGATTACATATGTGATATGTTAGATTAAATTTTTAATAGCTTAGTAATCGAATTAGGATAGTCAACATGGCCGTCCGATCATAAGATAATGAAGGAATCAAAGTCCCTCTCTTGCCTATTCAGTGGGTTCTCTCTTATGACATGTAGGGATACCGACTGTGATATTTTTATGTAGATAAATAATGAATAAAAAATTATAATTATTATATTTTTAATTTAAATTAAATTATGTATATATTTTTATATATTTTAGATCATTAAAATATTATATTTGATATGGGTAGGATTCCATATGCTTCGGCAGTGGGATCTATCATGTACGCCATGACATGTACATGACCAGATGTGGCATACTCACTAGGGGTAGTGAGTAGATACCAATCTGATCCAGGAGAGAATCACTGGAAGGTTGTTAAAACCATCCTGAAGTATTTGAGAAATACTAAGGACCAGTGGCTTATATATGGTGAATCGGACTTGAGACTTATAGGGTTTACAGACTCTAGTTTCCAGTCTGATCGAGATGATAGCAAGAGTGTGTCAGGATTTATTTTTACCCTTAATGGTGGGGCTGTCTGCTGGAAGAGTTCCAAGCAGCACACTGTGGCTGATTCAGTATGCGAGGCGGAGTATATTGCTGCATCAGATGCTGCCAAAGAAGCGGTGTGGCTGAGGAAATTCATCACCGAGCTCGGAGTAGCACCCTCCCTTGTTGGTCCAGTTCTGCTCTACTGCGACAGCTCTGGAGCCATTGCTCAGGCGAAGGAACCAAAGGCACACCAGCGGACGAAGCATATTCTGCGCCGCTACCATCTCATCCGGGAGATCGTGGATCGAGGTGACGTCGACCTTCAGAAGATCGACGGGAAGGAGAACCTGGCCGACCCATTCACTAAAGCCATTGCGGTGAAGGAGTTCAACGACTACAAGTCGAAGATGGGTATTAGATACTGCACCGATAGGCTTTAGGCCAAGTGGGAGATTGTTGGGAATAGTGTCCCAAAGCCAATCGTCAGCCTGTTGACGGTTGTGCTCCTTTTGTATTAGTACATGAATTATAAATAAATAAAAGTTATTTTGATATTTTTTCATCACAAATGTTTCATCTTCTAATGAACTCCTGTGTTGTGGTGAAGTCCTTAGGACTATTTAGACTCGACAAAGGAGGATTTGTCGTTTAGTCCTTAAACATGTTCGCGATCAAATGATACGTTGTTACCAAGGACGACAATATTTATCGAGCATAGGTCGTTGTGTGCCATATGGGTTGGTTGTCCTCATAACCAAAGAGTGTGGAGACACTGGTATGGCATACAGGTGAGATGTAATGGTACATCTGCACTGAACGTGACCAACTCCGGAGCTATTTCTGCTGTCAAGATTTGCTCCGATGGGATATGGGTATAAATATCCCTCCGACCTGAGACCGCCACGGTGACTTGCAAGCAACTCACTGTACTTAGGCACTGGACTACCTGAATTTCTAATTCAGTGACGGAAGGTTGCTGGGTGTAGTCAAGTACTTGACTTGTCGGTGCGTGTGTCAAGATGGGATTGACCACTCCAGTTTAGGAGCTGTGTACAGTCGTGTTTCAATTTAGCAAAACCTTGGCCAGGGTAGTCCTAGTGAGGAGTCACAGGACTAATTGAGTTGAGCACGATTCGGATGATATCATCAGGGTTGACAGTTTAACTCTGAGTCATCCTAAACACAGGGGTCAAAAGGGATGAATTATACGGTAACCATATTCACGTAGGTTCTGAATGTTGCGATTGCGATTATTCGACCTATCCGGTCGTCGGGTACCATTGCTAGATGGTCACTTCGATTAGTACAGAAATTGGTTCCTGTGCTACCGGCTTAGGTTCGAACCTGCGGGGTCACACACATTAGAGGTTCCTTTCTGATCTGATGGCTGATTATGAGTCTTATCTATCTGGAACTCTATGATTGAGAATTAGGATTCTCTAATCATGAGTTCCACACATTTTGGGTATCGGGGTCAAAATTTTGAATTTTGAATTTTGAATTTGAAATTTAAACTCTTTGATCAGGATTTCATATCGATGGTCTCTGATGCCTGATTGCCCATCGGATTTGGACTCAATATTTATGAGAGATTTAATTAGTGATTTAATCACTAATTAACTCAATTTAATTGAGTAATTATTTTTGGATCAAGTTCAATTGAATTGGATTCAGTTTGGATTGACCCGATTAGGTTAAATGTTGACCTAATCGCTAAGGTGGTTTAGTCCCTGATTTGATTAGGGGTTAGGTTTAGTTAATTCTTGATTTAATTAAGATTTTATTAAGCCTAATTAAGTCTAATTATGTTGGGTTTAATTTGGTCTAATTGTGCTCAACCTATTTTAAACTAGGTTGGCTCAATTTGAATCAAACCACCTTGTTTTAAATTCCCTGCGTCACCCAACTTCCTTACACCCATTTGAATTCACGAGAAGAAATTTCTCGTGAAATTTTTCTCACGTAAAACCATTCCCCACATCCTTATTTGTGCACCATATGGATGGATAAATTAATTAGTTAGCCATTCAAATTCAAAGCATGTTTGAATTTGAATGGATAACTTATCACTTGCCCTTTCATCCTTATCCATTTTGTGCGCCACATTACTTACACGAGAAAAGGTTTCTCGTGAAACTTTTCCACACACAAAGAGCCACGCCCCTTCTCTTCTCACACCCAAAAGGATAGGGATAAGTTGGTTTTCGTTTGAATTCAAATTTGATTTGAATTCAAATGTGTAACCTCTTGTCTTTATCCTCTCACGCAGATAAGACACGTTCGACGTTGTTTTAAAAAGAGGAGAAAGGTGGGACGTGCGTAGAAAAATTAGGAGAGAAACTTTGGGGCGTGAGGAAGGCTTCTGTGC
>NC_025993.2:128112302-128145736 GCF_000442705.2 Elaeis guineensis
AAGTCCAAACTAAATCTAATTAAATTATATTCAATTAAACTTAATCTCAATCCATTGGCTTAATCAAATTAAGTCAATTAGCAATCAAATTGCTAATCGATCCTCCTGCAACACTTGCACTAGGTTAAATATCAATCGTATTGATCGTTTAACCCTAGAACGATTCTTAATCGTTGATCAACCATCCGATCGGATCGTGAACTCTAATGTGTATGATCTCATAGGTCTGAATCTAAGTCCATAATACATGAATAAATTTCTGTATCCATCGAAGTGACCATCTAGCAATGGTATTCGACAGCCGGATAGGTCAAATGTGTAGAACAACATCCTTAGAACCCATGCGGATATAATTTTCATATAATTCATCTCCTTGACCAAAATGATCATAGGACACCTCAGAGTTCAACTGTCAACTCTGATCAGGTTGTCCACATTATATTTCAAAATATCAAATCCATCTGATGGATTACCCTGGCCAAGATTTTGCTAAATTGAAATACAGCGACTCATTCTTCTCCAACTTTTGGAGTGGTCAATCCCATCTCGATCACACTCTGACTTCACAAATACTTGACTGTGCCCAGAAGCCTTTCCTCACTGAATTAGAAATTCAGTTAGTCCAGAACCAAAGCTCAGTGAGTTACTTACAAGACACTGAGGTGATCTCAAGTCTAAGGGACACTTATACCTATATCCCATCAGAGACATTCTCGACAGCAGAATACTCTAGAGTTGGTCACGTTCAATGATGATGTACCCTTATATCTTACCTGTATGTCATATCAGTGTCTCCACACTCCTTGATTAAAAGGACAACCAACCCATATGGCCTACAGCGACCTATGCTCGATAGAAGCTGTCATCCTTATTAACAGCCTATCATTTGGTCGTGAACAGTTTTAAGGACTAATCGATAAATCCTCTCTTTATCGAACTTAAATAGTCCTAAGGACTTCATCATAATAACGGAGTTCATTAGAAGATAAAAACTTCTGATGAAAATATCAAAAATATGTTTTACTTATTAACAAATCAATTACAATACTTGATTGCTCAACCGTCAACAGCTTAACGATTGACTTTTGAAACATATTTTTCAACAACTCCCACTTATCCTAAAGCCACTCGACATAGTATCTAATATCCATCTTCGACTTGTGGTTGTCGAACTCCTTTATCACCAAGATTTTAGTGAAGGGGTCGGCTAGGTTCTTTTTTCCATCGATGTTCTAAAGATCAATGTCATGTCGATCCATGATCTCTCAGACCAGGTGGAAGCGACGCAAAATGTGCTTCATCCGCTGGTATGCTTTGGGTTCCTTCGCTTGAGCTATGGCACCAGTGCTGTCGCAGTAGAGCAGAATCGAACCATCGAGGAAGGGTACTACTCCAAGCTCGATGATGAATTTTCTCAGCCACATAGCTTTCTTTGCGGTATCCGATGCTACGATGTGCTCCGTCTCGCAAACAGAGTCTGCCACAGTATGCTGCTTGAAACTCTTCCAGTAGATGGCTCCACCATTCAGAGTAAAGATATAATCTGATACGCTTCTACTGTCATCATGGTCAGATTGAAAGCTGGAGTCTGTGAACCCCATAAGTTTCAGATCTGACTCGTCATAAACCAACCATTGGTCCTTAGTATTTCTCAAATACTTAAGGATGGCTTTAACCACTTTTCAGTGATTTTCTCTAGGATCAGATTGGTATCTACTCACTACTCCTAGTGAGTATGCCATATCTAGCCTTGTACATGTCATGGCGTACATGATAGATCCCACGGTCGAAGCATATGGGATTCTACTCATACGCTCTCTCTCTTCAGGACTTGTCGGATAATCCTTCTTAGAGAGAGAAATTTCATGGCCTATCGGTAGATAGCCCTTCTTGAAATTCTCCATGCTGAACCTCTTCAGCATAGTGTCTATGTACGTGGACTGGAATAACCCAAGCATCTTTTTAGATCTATCCCTATAGATCTTCATCCCTAGGATGTAGGATGCTTCACCCAAGTCTTTTATGAAAAACTGTGATGACAACCAAACTTTTATTCTCTGTAGTACGGGGATGTCATTCCCGATTAAGAGAATATCATCCACGACAAGACAAGGAATACCACAACTGGATCATTTGTCCATTTATAGATGCAGGACTTTTCTCCTTTCTTAACGAAGCCATATGTTTTGATCACCTTATCAAAATGCATGTTCGAACTCTGAGAAGTTTGCTTCAATCCATAAATGGATCTCTAAAGCTTGCACACCTTGAACTCATCTGTGGATGTAAACCCCTCAGGTTATATCATATACACCTCTTCGGTCAGCCTCTATTTAGGAAAGCTGTCTTTACATCCATCTGTCAGATCTCATAATCTAGATGAACAGCTATTGCAAGCATTATCCGAATGGATTTGAGCATTGCTATAGAAAAAAATATCTCATCATAGTCAATACCATAACGTTGATGATACTCCTTGACAATCAGACGGACTTTATAGGTCTCCACCTTTCCGTCTACGCTCCTCTTCCTTTTGAAGATCCATTTACACCCAATGGGCTTAACCACTTCAGATGGGTCAACTAATATCCATACATCGTTGACCTTCATGGACTCCATTTCAGATTTCATGGCTTCAAGCTATTTTCAGAATCAGGTCTCTACATTGCATCCATATAGGTGATCGGATCCTCATCGTTCACATCGAGTTCGATGGGATCACCATCCCGGACCAAGAAATCATAGTATCTGTCCGACTGATGCGGTACTCTATCGGATCGCCTTAATGATGAATGTACATTGGGCTTCAGATCTGATCTAATCAAATCCAACTCAGGTTCAGCTGTTGGTGTCGGTCCTTCTACCTATTGAACTTCATCAAGTTCAACCTTAGAGGCAACGGTTCCTTCACCAAGAAACTCCATTTCTAAAAAGATTGGCTTAAGGTTGATGAACACCTTTTGTTCATCAAGATGGTAGAAAAAATATTCTTTGGTCTCTTTGGGGTACCCTATGAATGTGCATTTGTCAGACCTAGGTCCGAGTTTATTTGTAACTAACCATTTGATATAGGCCGGACACCCTCAGACCCTAAGGTGTGAAAGTACTGGCTTACGCCCTGTCCATATCTCATATGGAGTCTTAATTACAGACTTACTTGAAATCCTATTTAATAGATAACAGGCCGATTCGAGTGTATATCCCTAGAAGGATATCGGCAAGCTGGCAAAATCCATCATGGATCGGACCATATCTAACAAAGTCCGATTTCTCCTTTCAGACACACCATTATGCTGTAGTGTTCCTGAAGGAGTCCATTGAGAGAGAATCCCATTCTCTCCTAGGTATGTGAGAAACTCATCAGAAAGATATTTTCCTCCTCGGTCAGACCGAAGAATTTTAATACTCTTCTCAGTTTATTTTTCTACTTCACTTCGGAATCGTTTGAACATTTCAAATGAATCCAACTTATGTTTCATCAGATAGACATATCCATATCTGGATAGATCATCCGTAAAAGTGATAAAATAGAAATATCCATCTCTAGCACTTGTGCTCATGGGCCCACATACATCAGTATGTACTAGGCCCAAGGGCTCAGTAGCTCTCTCACCTTTTTCAGTAAAAGGTGACTTGATCATTTTACCAAGAAGACAGGACTCACAGGTTGGAAGTGATTCACAATCACTGACTTCGAGGATTTCCTCTTGAGTCAACCTGTTTATTATGTTCTTGTTTATATGGCCTAGCCTACAGTACCATAAGTAGATATCTGACACACTATCTAATCTAAGGTGCTCGCCAGTAGAATAGACTCTTATCGGACTTGATCTTTCTGGTCTGACCCTGCACTGATGTCTCAGCCTGAACTTGCACCTTCTTCACTTTCTTCTTCTTATTCTTCTTTCCTTTCTTAAAGGATCGAGAACTAGAAGATGAACCTCCCACTAAGTTCACCAACTCCTTGTGGAGTTGGTGATCCTTCTCAAAGTTCTGAAGTAACCCCAATAACCCATGGTAGTTTACTTCAGGCTTTGTCATTCTATAATGAGTGAGGAATGAGAGATAAGACTTGGGCAGCGAGTTCAGTATTGCAACTTTCCCAAGCTGCTCATGCAAGGAAAAGCCGAGCTTGCTCAAATGCTCCATCAGCTCGATCATGTACAATACATGATTAGTGACAGAGGTACCATCCCGCATTTTGGCATTGAAGATGGCACAACTAGTCTTGTGCCTCTCTACATCATCGGGTGTGCCAAAGGTATCCTCCAACACTTGAAGCATGTCCTTTGGTTGAGCTGTCTCAAATTTACGACTGAACTCATCGCTCATGGCAGCCAGCATGATGCAGCGCATCATGGTCCAATCACTGAGCCACTTCTGATAAGTATCTCTGACTGTTCCACATGCATTAACAGCTAGCTCCTCAGGTGCAGGATCCGTTATCACATATAGGATCCGTTCATGCTTCAGAACTATCTTCAACTTTTGGTACCAGCTATCAAAGTTGGGTCCCACCAACTTATCATTGTCCAACAATGATCGGAGCAATAGGGAAGTGGCCATATCTGCACAAAGAAAAATCATAACCTAATTAGTAATTGATTCATTAAACTTAAAGATTTAGACTTTAATCAAAATATTTCTCTCACTATTTTATTCGAATTGGTAGCCTCTACCTCCAATTCGAGGAATTACCCTAATTTTTTAGTGGATACTAGAATCCACTTAGACTGCACACAAGTCCAACTTTGGTTGGCTAATCCATGTACATCTAAGGGTAGGTTCATAATCAATTATTTTTTTAAATAATTTCTAGTAATTTTAATTTTGCCCCAGTCCCTAATCAGTAGGCTTTGGCCTCCACTTAAAAGGTCTGGTTAGGTCCAACTATTAACATAACCATACTTGGTTCATCTAGCCAATGAATGATTAGGCCCAACTTTGGTTGGCTAACCTAACCACCATTTAGAAAGATGCAGTCAAAAAATCATATTATGAATGATAATTCCATCAGTCGATAAGCACCAAACCTTTAGGCCTCCAATGATTATCCAACTGATGGACCCATTATCATCCACTTAATGAGAGGCTATGATCTAATTATTATCATAACTATTTCATTTTAAAGACCTAATAATTTTAGAGGATTTAATTGATTTAGAGGATGAGGTCAGATGAATCAGCTTATCATAATCCTCCCACTGGCTTTACCAAGTCAGCTTAAAGGAGACTATTAAAAGGGCTGGTCTAAGAGCACCTAAATCAGTCACACTGATTTACCTAGCTGACATGGGATAGCTCGAATAGTTAAGTGATCCAATCAAAATATAATTTCACCAAGAGGCCAGGTAAGTTCGATCGGTGGGAGGGTCTGCCAAAGCTTGTCTTAGACACCATAAAAAATGGTCAGATAAGCGGGCTCCCAATTAAAAACCACCAGTCTGATTTACCTTAGACACCAACTAGTTTAATTAGTTTCGATTGGATTAACCTAACAGTTCGTGCTAGACCGCTTAGCCAAGAATCAAGTCCATTTGGTTCTCGTTAAAGATATGGACTTGACCAACTACAATAATTATAATTGATCTAGAGAATTCTTGACCTAATCTAAGACAATAATTGATTAGATTTAGTCAATTCTCTAATTAAGTCCATCTTTAATCTAACCTTAGGTCTAACCCAATTAATGGACCTAATTCCTACTAATCCATTAATCCAATGTGTTATGGTTTGTGTCTTAGGTTCTTCAATTCATAATCCTAGAACCTAATTAAAACAACTTCTTAATTCTCAATTAAGTTTTGGGCTGAGGGTTGGGGTTCGACTTTTTGAAAATAATTTTTATATTTATAAAATAATTTTACAATATGGTTTCACCAACCAAGTTGCATGTTTGATTCCTAATCAAGATGCAAATGAAATAAATATGAAACTACTTTAGATCTAATCTAAACGGGTTCATGTAATTAAAATAATTTTAACTTTAAACTGCGCAAATTTTTCAGACAAAAATATTATGGTTCTTTGCACAGGTTATATTAACAAAGAGATTTTATTTTAAATTTAAACATCTTTTAAATCTAATAAATCATAAATTTAATCTAGATCATATCTAACAAATTTATTATTAAAGATAAATCTACACGAACTAGGACAATCTTTGCATTGTAAGGGGTAAACCTTACAGTAGGACAACCTTGCAGTTCGTGATTGATCAAAAGATTTTAATTTTAGATTTAATAATCAGATTATAAATTAGATCTAATCTAAGAAATAATCTAAGCATGTATAAATAATCATGTAATAAACAATCTAGGCTCTGATACCAATTTAAGGAACCAGATCTAGAGTTTCAGGGTTAGATCTTGAAACTTTTTCAAGATCATGCAGTGGAAGACTAAAATAAATCAAAATTTATTTTATAAAATTAAAAAATTCCTAAATTTAAGATCCTATTATATGATTATTACATAGCATTAAAAAAAAATTAAAATATATAGAGAATGAACTACATGTTGATCATATCAATATATTTCTATGCTACATCTAAAGTATATAATAAACAACAGATCAGATCTATTACCTTGCAAGTTAAATGTTCTAACCTTGCTGATCCAGGCTTAAGGATGATGTTGTGAGCTACACATGCATCCAGCCTCTAGGAGTCATCCACACATGCCCACGAATCTCAATCAGAAGTCCTACTCCAGGAAATCAGCACAGTATGCTAGTACTGTGCTGATTCTTCTTCGATGGTTGATCAGATGCCCCCTTCTTCTTGATTTGAACTCTTTCAAAGATGAAAAGTAGGAGGAGGAGTTTCAGATCTGAGACACTCTCAGAATACTCAAGATGGAGGAAGGGAAGGGATGAACACAACAACCCTAGAAGAAGACCCTCTTCTTCTTCTCTTTTCTCTCTCTAGACACCCTATCTTGTGTCTATTATATCTCTATGCTCTAACCTTCTTTCTCTCTGATTTTTAGAAGCCCCAAAGGTCTCTCTTTGATCTATTTTCCACCAAAATTTCATGAAGAAATTCATTTTATATAGAGAGATGATAAAGTCTTTGTCTTGATCAAATACCTAATCAAGGTTTATCCAAACATGGCAAGATAAGGGGCGCCCAACTCTTGGGCACCCGCTCCTTCTTTTTGTGCATGGACTAACAGCAAAGGGCGCCTATCAAGTGCCATAAAAGTCACGAAAATCTCAAGAAAAATTTTGTTGCTCCTAGATTGATTTTGATGATTACAAAACAGATTGAAGGGATACAAATATTTTTTATTTGAAAAAGTCTTTATGCTCTTCAGGGGCAAAATTATAATTTTACCAAAACCCTGATTTAATAGTATCATTTGGTAGAACAAAAGATTTGTGATCTATTGGTGTAAATCTCATTATTTTTGGACTTATATTTTTGAAGATATGAATGTTTGAAGTCCATGAGTCGACTCATGAGTCAACTCATGGCACAATGAGCTGCTTGGCACGCTAAAATTTCTGTTGGCACGCTACTTTTTTGGCTTGGCACGGCTTGTGAGTCGACTCATGAGTCGACCCACAAGGCATGAGTCGACTCATGAGTCGACCTCTGCTAGTTTGGGCCAAAAATTCCAGAAACCTCATTTTCTGGCTGTTGCAACAGAGGTCGACTCATGAGTCGACCCCTGAAGCATGAGTCGACTCATGAGTCGACCCCTGCGACGGGTTTTGTCAGCAACGGCTAGTTTTTAACCCGTTTTAGTTGCTTTTAATGCTCATTCAAAGTGCTCTAACGGCTCTTTTTCTGCCTAGAATATTTTCTTTTGTTTCCTAAAGCTATAAAAGGTTTCAAAAGGTGGAAAATAAAGGAGAGATTTTGAAAGAGAAAAGCAAGACATTAAGAAGAGAAAGAAGAGCATTCAAGAGGGCATTCAAGAGCATTCAAAAGAGAGGGTTTCTCAAGCCAACTTTTCAACCTTAATCAAGAGCTCATTTAAAGCCTTCAAGAAGCCTTCAATCAAAGCTCACCAACTCCTCAAGCGTTCATTCAACTCTTCATCCACTTTGAGGAAATCCAAAAGGGGCTTCTTCACATGAGTAAAGTGTATTTAAAGTTATATTCGCTCATTAAAGGAGCTTTTCTTGTACTTATTTGTGCTATAACTGTTTTACTCTTTGTGAGTGATTGTTTTTGTTTTGGAGGGGTTCCAAAACAAGGGAAGGTTGATCCGAACCTGAAATCGGAGTGTATTGGGTTGACTTGTACCCGAAAAATAAGTGGACTAGCTTGGGATAGTTAGTGTCGGAGTTTCCAACGTTTGTATTCGGGTTGAATACAAGTATAGTGGATTAGAATTCCCAAGTAGGAGCTTGGAGAGTGGATGTAGGTGCAAGGTTGGCACCGAACCACTATAAATCCTTGTGTTTGTGGTGTGCTTTATTGTTTCTCTTTAACTCTTCATTATTTCCTTGCATTCTTGCTTTAGGTAATTAATCTTGAACTAAAGTCTTTCTCCTCATTCATCAAGCTTTTGACAAATACTTTTCATAAGTAATTTGTTAAGCTTAAAATTTTTAAAACCCAATTCACCCCCTCTCTTGGCTTGCATAGCTGGGCAACAAGTGGTATCAGAGCCCGGTGCTCTACCCCTTCTTTGATCTAAATAATCAAAGAGCCAAAGATCTATGGCAACCCATGTCGGTACTTCTCTAGTCGAGGGGCAACCACCAACCGACCTCCACTTTTCAATGGGTCTAATTACACCTATTGGAAAGCTCGAATGAAGATATTCATACAAATACTCGACTATGATATGTGGAGTATCATAGTGAACGGTCCTTACACACCCACCAAGATTATAGATGGTGAGGAGTCAACCAAACCCGAGAAAGAATGGGATGAGGTTGATAAGAAATTGGCACAATTAAATGCTAAAGCTATGAATGTTCTTTATTGTGCACTTGATGCAAATGAATTTAATCGCATTTCTACTTGTGCATCTACTAAAGAAATATGGGATAGGTTAGAAGTAACCCATGAGGGAACAAATCAAGTAAAAGAGTCTAAAATAAACATGCTTGTGCATAAATATGAATTGTTTAAAATGGAGCATGATGAGTCCATAACTGCTATGTTTACTCATTTTACTGATATAATTAATGGTTTGAAGAGTCTTGGCAAATCTTATACTAACAGTGAGCTTGTAAGGAAGATTCTCAGGTCATTGCCAAGAACTTGGGAAGCCAAGGTGACTGCCATCCAAGAAGCAAAGGACTTGAACACTCTACCTCTAGAAGAGCTTCTTGGATCCTTGATGACTCATGAGCTTAGCATGAAGCAACATCAAGAGGATGAAGTCAAAAAGAAAAGAACCATTGCCCTCAAATCCACAGCCTCTCCTGATGAAGAAACTGATGACACAGAAGATGAAGAACAGGATGAAGAGATGGCACTCATCACCCGGAGATTCAAGAAGTTTCTAAGAAAAAGGAAACAGGGGATGAGAAAGAGGCCATTCACAAAAGGGGAACAAAGCAAAGAGAAAGAGAAAATCAACCCCTTATATGCTACGAGTGCAAGAAGCCGGGATATTTCAAATCCGAATGTCCACAACTGAAGAAAGGTCTCAAAAAGTTCAAGAAGAAGGCAATGATGGCCACATGGAGTGCGAGTGATGACTCAAGCTCCGATGAGGAAACCTCAACAGAACAAGCCAACCTGTGCCTTATGGCACACGAAAATGAGGTAATTTTTGAAACCCCTAGTGAATTTACTTTTGAAGAATTGCATGAAGCATTCTATGATTTAATTGATGAATTAAAAAAACTAGGGATGAAAAACAAAGAACTGAAATTGAAAAATCAGTCCTTAGTAAAACAAGCTGAAAGCCTTTCAATTGAAAAATCCACCTTGCTTCAAGAAAATCAAAGCTTAAAGAATGAAATTAACAAGCTGAAACTTATAGTAGATAAGTTCACCTTAAGTTCAAACAAACTAAATATGATTCTTGATAATCAAAAAGCCGTATATGATAAGGCTGGACTTGGCTATAACCCCTTGAAGAAACAAAAATTTCTGAAAAATATTTATGTAAATTATTCAAGTAACAAGTCTACAAATATTACTTGTTTCAAATGTGGTAGAATAGGACATAAATCATACACATGCCTCTTTAACAAATCTGCAAACACAACTATAAGGAAAATATGGGTTCCAAAAGGAACCATTTTGACTAACCAAAAAGGACCCAAGAAAGCTTGGGTACCTAAAACAAAAACTTGACTTTTGCTTGCAGGTGTGTCTAGCATCCCAAGGAGGAAACGGAAATGGTATCTTGACAGTGGATGCTCGAGACACATGACTGGTGATGAATCATAATTCATCACGCTTGATGCTAAGGATGGAGGGATGGTCACCTTTGGAGATAATAACAAAGGAAAGATCATCGGGATAGGTAATATTGGTATCACTCCCTCCAAATACATTGAAAGTATTTTGTTAGTTAAAGGTTTAAAGCATAACTTACTTAGCATTAGTCAATTTTGTGATAAAGGGTATAAAGTGGTTTTTGAATCATCTGTTTGCATTGTGACTAGTCCTATTAACGATGGCATTAAATTTATAGGACATAGGCATGGCAATGTTTATATGGTAGATTTAAATGATTTAGCCAAATTAGACATGCAATGCCTAGTATCCTTGAATGCTAAAGTTAATGAGACTAGTTGGCTTTGGCATCGTAGACTTGCACACATTAGCATGCATTCTCTTTCAAAATTAATTAAGAAAGAATTAGTTCTTGGTTTGCCAAAACTGAATTTTAAAAAGGATAGAATTTGTGATGCATGCCAATTAGGTAAACAAACTAGAGTTTCATTTAAATCCAAAAATATTGTTTCAACTTCTAGACCTTTAGAGCTTTTGCATATGGACTTATTTGGACCAACTAGAACCACTAGTCTAGGAGGAAAACAATATGGTTTTGTAATTATAGATGATTACTCTCGTTTTACTTGGGTTTTCTTTTTGGCACACAAAGATGAAACTTTTCATATTTTCACTAAATTTCACCGAAAAGTCACTAATAAAAAGGATTTTCAATTCAAAATATTAGAAGTGATCATGGAACTGAATTTGAAAATCAAGACTTTGAAAATTTTTGTGACGAAAATGGAATTGGCCATAACTTCTCTGCTCCTAGGACACCCCAACAAAATGGGGTAGTTGAAAGAAAAAACAGAACCTTAGAAGAAATGGCCCGTACCATGCTTTGTGAAAGCAACCTTCCAAGATATTTTTGGCGGAAGCAATTAACACAGCATGTTACATTTTAAATCGTCTTTGATTAGACAATTTTTAAAGAAAACCCCTATGAACTTTGGAAAGGAAGAAAACCAAATATTGCATATTTTCATATTTTTGGTTGCCGATGTTTTGTATTAAAAATGGCAAAGAAAGACTTGGTAAATTTGATGCAAAATCTGATGAAGCAATCTTTCTAGGTTACTCCTCCACTAGTAAAGCATTTAGAGTTTTTAACAAAAGAACTTTAGTAGTTGAGGAGTCCATACATGTTGTTTTTGATGAATCTAACGATCTTCCTTCAAGGAAGAATGAGGGTGTTGATGATGCAGATCCACTAATAGAAGGTATGAAGGAGATCACTCTGAAAGATTCAGCAACTCCAGAGGACGAGGATCAAGAAGACAAACAAGATGAGAGAGGTGAAGAAATTCAAGAACAACCTCAAGGTACAAATGACCTACCCAAGGAATGGAGGTATGTTCACAACCACCCTAAGGAGTTAATTATTGGTGATCCTATGCATGGGGTAAAAACTCGTTCTTCACTTAGAGATGTATTTAATCATTGTGCTTTTGTATCTCATCTTGAACCTAAAACTTTTGAAGAAGCTGAAAATGATCATAATTGGATTAATGCAATGCAAGAGAACTTAATCAATTTGAAAGAAATAATGTTTGGACCTTAGTATCAAGACCTAAAAATTATTCAATAATTGGCACAAAATGGGTCTTTAGAAACAAATTAGATGAGCATGGTAATGTAATTAGAAATAAAGCAAGACTGTTGCTAAAGGATATAATCAAGAAGAAGAATTGATTTTGATGAAACCTTTGCACCTGTTGCTAGATTAGAAGCTATTAGACTTCTACTTGCTATGCTTGCTTTATGAAATTCAAATTATTTCAAATGGATGTTAAAAATGCATTTTTAAATGATATATTGCTGAAGAAGTCTATGTAGAACAACCCCCAGGATTTAAAAATCATGCTTTTCCTGATCATATTTTTAAATTAAATAAAGCTTTATATGGATTAAAACAAGCACCTAGGGCTTGGTATGATAGACTAAGCAAATTTTTACTAAATAATAGTTTTTCAAGAGGTAATGTAGATACAACCCTCTTTATTAAAAAAATCAAAATGATATGTTAGTTATACAAATTTATGTTGATGACATAATTTTTGGGTCTACTAATGAATCTCTTTGTCAAGACTTTGCTAAGCTTATGCAGGGGAGTTCGAGATGAGCATGATGGGAGAACTTACCTTCTTCCTCGGACTCCAAATCAAACAAACAAAAGAGGAATCTCCATCACCCAAAGCAAGTACACCAAGGAACTACTCAAAAGATTTGGAATGGAGAACTCCAAACCAATTGGCACACCAATGAGTCCCTCATGTAAGCTTGACAAGGATGATGAAGGTAAATGTGTAGACTTAAAATACTATAGAGGTATGATTGGCTCATTATTATATTTAACTGCAAGTAGGCCTGATATCATGTTCAGTGTTTGTTTATGTGCTAGATATCAATCTAATCCTAAAGAATCTCATTTGAATACTGTCAAAAAATCCTTAGGTACTTGAATGGTACTCAAACTCTAGGATTATGGTACTCTAAGGACTCACAAATTGATTTGTTAGGATATTCAGATGCTGATTTTGCTGGATGTAAATTAGATAGAAAAAGCACAAGTGGAACTTGCCAATTTTTGGAGTTAACCTAATCTCATGGTTTAGCAAGAAACAAAATTCGGTAGCACTGTCTACGGCTGAGGTCGAATACATTGCAGTCAGAAGTTGTTGTGCTCACATCTTGTGGATTAAGCAACAACTCAAAGACTTTGGAATCAAACATAATGAAACACCGATAAGATGTGACAACACAAGTGCCATAAATCTATCTAAAAATCCTATTCAACACTCAAGATCCAAACATATTGAAATAAGACATCACTTTATAAGAGAACATGTTCAAAACAAAAATATAATTCTTGAATATGTTTGCACAGAAAATCAATTAGCTGATATCTTTACAAAGGCCCTTAGTGAGGACAGATTATGTGAAATTAGGAGAAATCTTGGAATTCTTGATCCATATGCCTAAATATTTCTCAATTTCTAAAGATTTGATGTCAAAAATTCTTAGAGCTTAATTTTCATCATCTATCTAGGTCCCAAAAGCTCAAGTTTATCATTCTCAAAACTTGTCTCTGAGCAAAACTCCTTCTCCTAATATTTCAAATTTTTCTGGAATTTATTCATATTTTTTCTGAATTTCTGAACTTCATGAGTCGACCCCCATGAGTCGACTCAATGGCAAACTTGTAATTTCTTCAAACTTCCCACGGGCTCCTTGTTTTTATTTGGGATCCTATTCGTGAGCCGACCCATTCCTTCATCTTCCTCCTTCCAAAAACCGACTTCCCCATTTCCATTTGCTCCAAATCCAAGGATCTAGCTCGAGGCACTTCTCCCTCCTCCTCTCCACCATAAATCGCCACCTTGGGAAAGGGATTTTTGTGCTTTCTCCCTTTGTTTGACATGGTTGGAGCGTGCCCTAGCACTCCACCGTTCTTCTCAAATCCACCTCTTCTCTCCACCAAAATCCCTCTCCACTCTCTTGTAATCCATTTTCCACTCATCCACTTGATCCTCCAAGTCTCTCTGCCTGCTTCTGTGGTGAATATAGCTCCAAAAATGAAGCTTCCCCAAAGAAGAAAGTCAGTCCGTGAGCTAGAAGAAAATGTCCGAAAGAAAAGGCAAGCTGCTCAGTCCTCCACTGCTCCCACTCCAGCTTCAGTGTCAGCTCAAGGTCCTTCTCAATCATCTCTAAGCCCCAGTAAGAATCCTCTATCTGATAGGAAAGTTGAAATCGGGAAGAAAGTAGATTTTCAATTCTTTGAAAAAGAGGGTTTTACATTTGGAACTAAGATTAAAAACCAAGGATGGGGTTTCTACTGCTCCCTTAAGGAAGTCACTTATGTTGACCTAGTTAGAGAATTCTATCAGAATTTGCATTATGGGAATGGGTCAGTGACTTCAACAGTCAAGGGTATTGATATTTGTTTGGATCCTAGTATATTGGGAGAAATACTACATTTGCCTAGTGAGGGTTACTCTTATATGGAACTCCCAGTAAAAGAAGAGGGGATCAGTGTTATTCTAGGGGGAACTTACTCAGGGAGTTTAAATAAATTGGAAGCAAAGATTTTATCTATTGAGATGAGGATCCTACATCAGATGGTAACGAAGCTCTTCTTTCCTAGGAGTGGTAGGCATGATTTACTTTCCAGCAGAGATGTTTGTATTATGTTTCATGTCATCACTCAAACCCCCCTGAACCTCCCTGCACTAATGATAGAGGCCATGAGAGAGACTTTGAACAGATCCAAGGCACACTTGCCTTTTGGTATGGCCCTTACTCGAGTTTTTAGGAGGTTTGGAGTTAGCTGTGAGGGGAAGGCATCTACTAAGCTCTCTCATGTGGACACTTTCAACCAACACACCCTGCACCGAATGGGATTTACAAAGACTGATGGTGGTTGGATCAAAGGCTCTGAGGAGAGAGCTGAGGAGAGAGCTGAAGACAGAGCTGAAGAAGAAGGTCCATCATCTCCTATCCATGATTTCAGGGCAGCATCACCAGATATCCAGTTCATTCCAGATCCAGAGGCTGGCCCTTCAGAGTTCACCAGGATGCCCACACCAGTGTATCAGCCAGAGACCAGAGCACCTCCATCAGAGTTCAGACTGGCTGATGATCAGATCGAGCAAATATCACAGCGTGTGACTTCTTTGCTATCTAGTCAGTAGAGCAGTACTACATTTGCACCAGGGGCCACTTCTTCTGATCAGACCATGACTCTCCATATCTCCACTGTGTTTCAGATGATATCAGATCAGTCCATCCGGATTCAGCAGCTTGAGGACATCGTCTGGAGACTGACTGGCAGAGTTCTTGACTTGCAGGGGCAAGTCCTAGCTTTGGCCCATCCTCAGCCACAGGAGTCCACTATTGAGGTCACAGACCTTACTGCAGAGGCTGGCAGGCTCAGAGGTGCATTGGAGGGTGGCTATGAGTTATTGAGGAGAGAGATCCGAGGATCGAGTGAGCATGCATCCACTCAGTTCACTGCTCTATTTCAGTCTGTTTTCAGAGCACTGAACGTACTTGATTCCATCAGACTCACTCTTTCTGTTCAGTCCTTAGCCTCTCAGCGTTCTCAGCCTGCCAGTTCATCTCGCTCTCCTGCTCGTGCCAGAGGCAGACGGGGTAGAGGGCGCACTTCTGGTCGAGATCCATCAGCTCCTCATCCCATATCTGACGACTCCGATCCTTCTAGTCATGATCTTTACTAGATCCTAGGTGTTAGTGTCTTGTTCTAGGATCTGTATTTTGGGGCCATGTATTAACATTAGCTGGTTGACTTTTATATTATGAACTATGTATTGAAACAATTATGGATTTATGGTATCATCTTTTACTTATATTTCTACCTTTTGTAATGATGTCAATCATCTTTTGGTTTTATATATTCTCCTTGTTGAAATATTGTCTTCTCTTTGTTGATGATTGCTGTTAATAATTGCTGTATTAAGGGGAGCAAACATCAATGCTAAACTCTAAAGGGAGAGAAATTAAAGAATGTTTCAGAAAAAGAGGGGGAGTTAACCATGTTTGATGATGTCAAAAAGGAGGAGAAATTAAACAAAAAGCAACCCATCAAAAGCAAAACTACAAATTATGAGAAATTAATGCTAAGTACAATGCTAAGTACAATGCACATAAGAACAATATCAAAAGTACAATGCTAAGTACAATGCACAAAATAACTTTTAAATTACTTCTTTACATATGCTCTGATATGCTTTAAAATTCCAACTTGCTCTGATACATCTTTTGAAATTTTATTTGCTCTGATACATCTTAAGAAATTTAACTTGCTCTGATACATTGTAAATTTTTTTTCTCTTCTTTCTTGCTCTGATACATTGTAAATTTTTTTTTTCTTCTTTTTCTTTCTCTCTTGCTCTGATACATCTTAAACTTAAAATGCTCTAATATACTTTCCAAATCAACTCTTAAACATGCTTTGGCACACATAATTATTTTTGCTCTGATACTAAAACTAAAATCAAATGAGAATGAGCAAATTTTCAAAATACAGCTTGCTCTGATAACAAAAATAATTTTTCTGCTCTAAACACCAAAATCATAATCCAATGAGCATATCTTCAAATCTTTAAGCAAATGGGCAAACTATTTATGCATATGACCATTTGTATCACATGCCAAAAGAATCATACTCTTTTCAAGCATACGCACCTATAATGCATTCTTTTGAAATTCATGATTTACATAAATGCTTTTATTCATGTGTTTTGTCATCATCAAAAAGGGGGAGATTGTTGCTCCTAGATTGATTTTGATGATTACAAAACAGATTGAAGGGATACAAATATTTTTTATTTGAAAAAGTCTTTATGCTCTTCAGGGGCAAAACATAATTTTACCAAAACCCTAATTTAATAGTATCATTTGGTAGAACAAAAGATTTGTGATCTATTGGTGTAAATCTCATTATTTTTGGACTTATATTTTTGAAGTTATGAATGTTTGAAGTCCATGAGTCGACTCATGAGTCAACTCATGGCACAATGAGCTGCTTGGCATGCTAAAATTTTTATTGGCACGCTCCTTTTTTGGCTTGGCACGGCTTGTGAGTCGACTCATGAGTCGACCTCTGCTAGTTTGGGCCAAAAATTCCAGAAACCTCATTTTCTGGCTGTTGCAACAGAGGTCGACTCATGAGTCGACCCCTGAAGCATAAGTCGACTCATGAGTCGATCCCTGCGATGGGTTTTGTCAGCAACGGCTAGTTTTTAACCCGTTTTAGTTGCTTTTAATGCTCATTCAAAGTGCTCTAACGGCTCTTTTTCTGTCTAGAATATTTTCTTTTGTTTCCTAAAGCTATAAAAGGTTTCAAAAGGTGGAAAACAAGGAAGAGATTTGAAAGAGAAAAGCAAGACATTAAGAAGAGAAAGAAGAGCATTCAAGAGGGCATTCAAGAGCATTCAAAAGAGAGGGTTTCCCAAGCCAACTTTTCAACCTTAATCAAGAGCTCATTTAAAGCCTTCAAGAAGCCTTCAATCAAAGCTCACCAACTCCTCAAGCGTTCATTCAACTCTTCATCCACTTTGAGGAAATCCAAAAGGGGCTTCTTCACTTGAGTAAAGTGTATTTAAAGTTATATTCGCTCATTAAAGGAGCTTTTCTTGTACTTATTTGTGCTATAACTGTTTTACTCTTTGTGAGTGATTGTTTTTGTTTTGGAGGGGTTCCAAAACAAGGGAAGGTTGATCCGAATCTGAAATCGGAGTGTATTGGGTTGACTTGTACCCGGAAAACAAGTGAACTAGCTTGGGATAGCTAGTGTCGGAGTTTCCGACGTTTGTATTCGGGTTGAATACAAGTATAGTGGATTGAAATTCCCAAGTAGGAGCTTGGGGAGTGGATGTAGGTGCAAGGTTGGCACCGAACCACTATAAATCCTTGTGTTTGTGGTGTGCTTTATTGTTTCTCTTTAACTCTTCCTTATTTCCTTGCATTCTTGCTTTAGGTAATTAATCTTGAACTAAAGTCTTTCTCCTCATTCATCAAGTTTTTGACAAATACTTTTCATAAGTAATTTGTTAAGCTTAAAATTTTTAAAACCCAATTCACCCCCCCTCTTGGGTTGCATAGCTGGGCAACATCTTGTAGGCAAATAAGTTTTGGATCTATAGTATAAGGACACTAGGGTGAGGGTGTGGGTAGTTGTTAGAGAATAACTTGTACTGAGTTGGACCAATATGAGAAATCACTTAGATATCTACTCACTTGTCAGTAGTCTTCTCGATGCTGTAATGGTATGAGTGATCTTTTGATCTGTGGTGTTATCGACTATTCACAGCGAAGCTACTGAGTTTGACTACACATTTTCTTAGTTCCTAACCATTTGGGTCATTGCTGCATATATTGGCTATAGTAAGTTCAGGTTTGTTGTTTGGAGTAGGATGCATCTAGATGAAATCTATCGATCTCGATAGAAAAGAAGAAGTTCTATGTGATTTGTGAGATTGAGTTCAAAAAATCTTTGGCCAAAGCAAGTGTGAGTACTGAAAAAAGTTTCTATAAAATTTATAAATAAACTTGAGTCAAGTCAATCTTGCATATGACTGATGATGAAATCTGACGAGTTCTCTATGATCTCTGTCAAGTCAGAACTTATGATAGAAGGACTGAATCATACAATAACTATACCTAGGGGTTCATACTTTCATTCTACTGGATTGCTACTACATACTGCTAAATGTCACTGATGGATTGTCAGACTCATCAGGCATCATCTTGATGATCGATGACCCTCGAAGGATAAAGTTAGAATTGTTCCAACCCATCGAAAGAAATTTCGATGATATTATGATAGAGATCACAATATATCTCACTATCAGATAGAATGGAACCTATAGGGTCACATATTAAGAAATTTAATCTTGAATTAACCAATTGGATTTATAAAGTTCTAATTAGATTAAGATTTATTAAAATTCTATTGGATTTAAGAGAACCATGCTAGCACATGGTTAAACTTAATTCTTCTCAGGACTTTGATTGGATCAAATCCATTGCTTTGAACCTAATCTAAATCTATTAGGATTTAGTTGGGCGTCTAATTGTGAGCCCAAAAAAATTAGATTAAGTCAATGAGTTGGCTAAATTATCTCCTCATTTGTTTCCTGATCTTGTGTGTGGAATTATAGGAAAGAAGAGATGGCGCCATGCATCTCTTTTGGAAAGTCCAAGGGGCGCCAACCTTGGATTGGCATGAGGAAGAGAGAGGGGCCCACCCCCTCTCTCGCATTGGCGTTGAAGGAGAGAGAGAAAGGGGCTACACTCCTTCTCTTGTGCATGAAAAACCCTAAGGGCCGCCAACACCAAGTGTTGGCGCCCCAACTACCTGCCCTCTATTATTAGGGGCACCCACTCAGTCTACCTTATCTGACTGGGGCATCCTATATGCTTGCTAAAAGAGGTTGAGATCTTCTCAATTAAGTCTGATTTTAATAGAAAATAATTAGATTAAAAAGATAGAAATCTTTATGAGATAAGGACTAGCCTTTTTAAGTTAATTGATTCTTGATTTGGATCAAGAAAGGGTCTATATGATGAGATCATACCTATGAGACTTAAAATTCTAAAAATTTTAATTTAGAATATTCCTAGTCATAGAAATATTGAGTAGGAGATCAATGTTTCGGATACACTGGCACTTCCTATGTATGCTCGATGGAGAGGGTAGCTGATCTCATAAGTCACTTGTGTGAGACACTAATACAAAAATATAGGTGCTCATTAGAGAATGAATTCACTGAATTGATCCAATTTAAGAAATATCTTATGAAATCAACTTACCCGTCAAAAGATGATTTCTTGTAGTTGGAGTTGTACATGTAATTCTTTGATCCGAGACTACTATAAAATCTTGTATACATAAATCTATATTTTGATTCATACTCATTTATGATTTAGTCATGTATAAAATATTCTAGATATGATGAAATATGTATAAAAGTTGTGAGTAGGTCAACATGGAATCGGTCACTCCTAGTAAGAGGAGATCGCATCGTATTTACTCTAATCGACTGATGATTCAGAGAGTCTTTGATCAAAGCAAGATAAAAATTAGAAAGAGTTTCTAATATTTTATTAGTCGAATCATCATCATAAGATTAATAAAAATATAAATATGATATTAGATTTGACATGATTCCATATCCAGAGTCATATATGGGATGTAGATTGATCGTAGGATCGAATTGTATGATAATTTTTTACTGAAAGATATTTTTGATATTTCTATCAAAATTTTATATTTTTCAGATAGATATGATATGTTGCTAGATGTTAATCTTATCTTAAAAATTTGATTGAATTAAAGAGTTTAATTTGATTGTCAATTAGAAAAGATTCTACTTGCTGAAATCGGGTTAGCTCGATTGGACCTAAATTAGTTAGATTGATTTCTAATCAAATCAGGTCAACTTGCACTCAGACCTACTGTTGGCTAAATATGAAATCCAATGGGTCACACATAAAGAGAATTGATCAATGGTCTAATTAGATTAGATCATATTTGTAAGATAAACATGCTAGCATATGTTGCAAACCCTAGCTCCTTGTTTCGAATCGGGTTCAAATTTGGTTCTAGATTAGGCTAATTAAATTCAAATTAAGTCAAACTAATTTTGAGTCTAAGTTGGGTCAACTCTTGGCTGGTTGAACCAGGGATTAGGCACCACAAAACCAGCATGCCATGTGCCAAAAAAATTTTTCTTGCATGTGGGGTTTATCTTGTGTGCAAAAATCAAGTCAGCATCCCATGGGATGGGACGCCCCTTTCCTCATTCCTATCCAATTGTTTCATGATGAAAAATTGTGCAAAGGTTTATGATTTGATTCTAGGTGCAGAGGAGTCCTTCTATGACTAAATCACTTCTTGACTTAGTTGTGGAAATTGGATGAAGTTGGAAACCTAGCCAAACCTAATCCATGCGCCACCTAGAGTCCAACTTGTTTTGATCTCTTAAAATTGTTACACGCCACTTTTTATCTCTGATTTTTCTCCATGCGTAAAGTAGATTAGCATCTCCATTATGGGCCCTTGGATGGCCTGAGTGTGCTGATCAAGGGTGGAAAAACATACCATCCAAGATAAGCCTCGCGACTCATCGGAAAACAACAGAAAAAATTTCTCTGAAGAGTCTTTCTATGCGGAGCAACTCTTTGATTTTTTTCGATGTTTGCCATGTGTCACAAGTTTTTAGATGGGCATGTGAAATTGGTTAGAGGCATGAGATCTTCTGGTTGGGCATGAGTTGTCACATGGAGAGGGTGCGAGATGTTTCTAATAGCATCCCATCGCTAACTATAAAAAGGGTCCTGGACTGAGGTTCTAATTCATTCATATTTTCAGTCTTATCTCTTCTTTCTTATACCTCTTTTCTTCTTGTCCAATTATTTCCTTCCCTCTCTTATTAGGACAAGTCCTAAAATAATAAGGACAAGTCCTAAAATAGTAAGGACAAGGGCCTAGGAAGAGATATAAGGAAGATAAGGAGATAAGAAAGGTAGAGATAGGAAGGCTAGGAGGAGAGGAAGGAGGCCCTGAGGTTCTGCTATCCAAAAAAAAATTTAGAGTGAGAATTTTGAAGGAAGAATCATCTTAAAGAGTTGGTGTCTTGATCAAAGCTTGTGTAGATCACCATTGGAGGGCGAACACTTGGACGTCTGGTAGAGGTTCTGCCGGAGTTTTGGAATAAGCATTGTAGGTATTCTTCTATACCTTAAATTTTATCATAAAAATATTTTATATGATTGTTAAACATCAAGGAGGTGCTGGTTTAAAGGTTTAATGTTTAGAATTTCTTAGTTTAAATTTTTGAATTTTATTATGCTTTCGCTGTGCATGTTGACTGTGAAACCCTATATTATATAAAGAGACAGTCTCTTAGGGTTTTATTAAAAAAATAAAATTTAAAAAATCAAAACTCTCCTCTCTCCTCTCCACACCTCACCCTCTCTCTCTTTTCTCTTTCCCATGCCCAAGGGTTGGGTGTCCATCTTTCATAAGCCAAGAAAAAGAAGGGTCTCTTCTACAGCAAAAACAAGGAGAGAAGGCGATAGTTCAAAGGTTGAAGTTGCAGTCAAGATTATTTGCTGATCAAGGTTTAAAGAAGTAATGATCCTACTTGAAGAAGAAGGATCTATCATGAGAAGAAGGATTCAAGATTGATCTCGATGGATACCTATAGAAGTCGGACACATGTGTGGCTCAAGGACATTCGAATCTAAGATCATCGAAAGCAGTACGTATTTCTACCCACACAAAGGTATTAAGATTTGATCTCATCTTTGATTTTATTTTTAGATTATATGCATATCTTTATTTCTAAGCTTAGATAGGATTAGATGAGATCTAATGCATGTAGGATTAAAGGGTTTAATCCGATTCATTTTTCACTGCTCTTAAAAAGATTTTTGAAATCTATGCATGCATTCTATCTGATTTTCTAATAGTGGTATCAGAGCCACTGATTTTTAAAGGTATATATAATCTAATTTTTTGCTTAGATCTAAAAGTTTTATTGATTTAATATTGATCTTGTGCTGGTATAAGATTGTTCTGATATACAGTTTACCTCCTATATTGAAAAGATTATTCTAGCACAAGATTGATCAATTTTGAGAATTATTTTTAAAATGATTAAATCAATCTTTTAGATCTAACAATTGATATATATGATATGTCTTATTTCATATTTAGATCTGAAATTAGAATGATTAAATATTCGCATCGGACTGATATAAGATTATCCTGATATAGGATTTATCTTCTATATTGAAAAGATTATCTTAGTTTGATACGAACTAATTTTTTAAAAAATATTTTTAAATATTTTAATCATTATTTAGATCTAATTATATATATATATTTGATATATGTATTTTTAGTTTTAGATCTAAAATTTGATATATATGTGATACATATTTTAGTTTAGATTTAAAACTACATATATGTGATATATGATATTAGGTTTAGATCTGAAACTATTTCAAAATCATAAGCCACTAATGCATGCAATGAAACATAATCTAAAAAAATTATGTTATTGCATGTGGATATGGGTTGAACAAATTAGATCTAATGATCAAACTACAATTATGATCAATTGATTAGATCAAGACAGAACCCATTATCGATTTGAGTAGTTGATTGAACCTAATCAATAGTTGATTAAGATTAGATCAAGGGGACTCAAAGTCGAGTTTAGTTGTAGTTGGTCGCATCAATTCATATGTTGATGTGAATAAATTAACTCAAAGATCAAATTTAGCTCAATAATTTGGGTCCATTTCAATAGGTTAACCTGATCGATTCTAATCGACCAATTTGGTATTTAAGGCAAGTACTTAGATGGTGATTATTTAATTAGTTTCGTTGTCTAATTTAGCCAATTTTGATTAGTATCCAAGAAAAGCAACAGGAGGACCCCCACTCATCTTAACTTACCCATCCATTTTTGGAGATTTAGTTTCGCATTAGATTACTTGTTGACTCGAGTTCACCCATATCGACTAGGCTGGTCAAACATATGGATGTGCTGACCTGAATTTGATCAATCGGATGATAGATCTACTGATTTATAAGAGATCTAAACCTGAATCTTCTTACTAAATATTAAGTCTAAAGGTCTTCCATCATTGTAGAGATGCAGATACCTTTCTGACATTGATCATTCTCGACTGGTTGTAGTGGTTTAGTTGTATCGAAAAGGTACAACTACTCTATTGGTATTTGATTTCTGGGGTAGAGATGGGTTGGGCCCAATAACTGTTAGGTGAGGGTCTCAATAACGACTTTATATCCACTGGTGAATAATGAGTCTGACTTAACTAAGAAATGTGTCAATAACTATTAGGTGAGGCCACAGGACTGAGAGACCAAGCCCACACATCTTGCTTAGTGAAGCAATAAATAAGGTGTTGTCCACTCATTGATCTATGCTCATCAATAACTGTTAGATGAGATGTGTATAGATTAATAGGACCACAATGCCCATTTGAAACTGATTGCGTATAGGTTTCAATTTCTCCATCCAAAGATATGGGAGATTTGAGAAAATAGTGGGAGCCTTTATTTTTTTAAGGTTTCTAGAAAAATATTTTATAAGTACAAACATCTAACTAAAAACTATTTTCTCTGTAGATAACCATGTTGAGTTCCACCCTTTAGCTCGTTCCTCGATATCAATAGGTTGATTGGTACAACTATAAAAACTGGCTTCAAAATTTGAGAATCATTCTCAGTTTCAAGAAACTTACCCATGTCTTTGATCAAGGTGCATCTGTGTTACCAGCTCATCCATCCCTTGATCAACGAGCCATATTTGAGAAGTGGATGGATGAAAATAACAAGATGAAGTGTTATATTTTATGGTCCATATCCAATGATCTTCAATGATAGCATGAAGATGTGAGACTATCAAGGAGATGCTAACTCACCTGCAAGAGTTGTACAGTGAGCAGAGTCACACAGCTCACTTTGAAATCTCTCGAAGACTATTCAGAACGAAAATGCAAGATGGACAGTCCGTCAATGATCATTATTTGACAATGATCAAGGATATTGAGGAGCTTCAGAAGTTCGGTATGAATATGGACAAAAAATTGTAGGTGGATTTGATCCTCCGATCTCTTTCTGATTCATATAGGCAGTTCATCGTGAACTACCATATGAATAAAATTGATAGCACTTTGCCTGAGTTACTGAACATGCTAGTAACAATAGAGAGCACCTTAAAGAGTTCAAGGGGTATAGTTCTGACTGTAGAGTGGACTTCTTCTAAGATAAAGTCTTTTTTCAAGAAGAAGAAGAAGCCTGTGAAGAAGCAAAAGAATGAGGCCAACCCAAAAAGTAAGTTCTGAAGAAGATCGACGATAAGGAAAAATATTTTCATTATAACATCGAAGCTACTGGAGAAGAAACTATTTGGTCTATCAGGCAACTGTCAAGAGCAAGAAGAAGGATAGACCTTCTGAAGGTATGTCTGATATACTCATTATTGAAACTAATCTAACGATTTTCTCTTCTTCTAGTTGGGTCTTAGATTCTGGTTCAAGCCCTCATTATGCACTTCTATGCAGGATTTTGAAGAAGTGAGAGGGCTGAGGAAGGGCGAGATCACTCTCCGGGTCGGCAATGGAGCAAAAGTTACTACTGTGCCGTCAGGACCTACCCACTATTATTACTGTTAGGAGTTAATTTAATTCTTAAAGTCTGCTATTATGTACTTATAGCTAGTAAAAATTTAATTTTCATATCTGTGCTAGCAAGGATAATTATAATTTTTATTTCAATAAAGTATGTGTTGATTTATTTTGAAAATAAAGTTGTTACATGTGCTTTCTTGATTGACGGTCTTTATCATTTGCATATAGATACGATGTCAATATTAACGAATAAACTATAAATGCCATAGGTCTAAGAGATTTAGAGATAGGATTGCCAAAAATATCTGTGGCACCTTAGGCTAAGCCATATAGGAGAGGATAGACTCAATATATTGGAGAAAGATGTCTTCTCAAATCATTGACTTTCGAGTCTTATCTAGTTTGTGAATCGTGTCTTCAAAAAAAATAGTTAAACTATCCTTTGTGGAATAAGGAGAAAGGGCCACTGAGATATTAGCCCTGATACACACTGACATGTGTGGTCCATTTGATGTACAAGCTACAAGTGGCTATATCTACTTCATAACTTTTACCAATGATTATTCATAGTATGGATTTGTGTATTTGATGCACCATAAGTCTGAAGCTTTTAAAAAGTTCATAGAGTTCAGACATGAAGTAGAAAAATAGATCAAAAAATTCATAAAAATTCTTCGATCAGATCGAGGAAAAAATATCTTAGTGAAGAATTTTGGATCTATCTCAAGAATAATGACAGTCTCATAGTGGATACCTCCAAGGACACCTCAGCTCAACATGGTATCTAAATGAAGGAATCAAACCTCATTAGATATGGTCCAGTCCATGATGAGCTTCATAGACCTTCCTATTTTTTTTTGGGGACATGCATTATTTTCTATGATTCATCTTTTGAATCAGAATTTCTTCTAAATCCATTCCTATCACATCATATGAGTTATGGTATAGTAAAAAGCCAACTCTTGGGTACCTCAAGACTTGAGAATATCTGGCTCATGTCAAGCATCAGCAGATGGGCAAGTTAGAGGCTAGATCTTTTAGGACTCGCTTCATAGGGTATCCTAAAAAATTATGGGATACTACTTCTATCTTTCTGAGGATCATAATGTAATTGTGAGCCATTATGCCATCTTCTTGAAAAGATAGTTTATCCAAGATGGAGGCAGTGGAAAGAAGATTGAGCTCGAAGAGAAAGTCTCCGAAGAGCATCGAGTCTAAGAACCTGAATCCAATAGCGAGCCAGTAGATGTGGTACCTCCTCTACCTTATAGATCTAGTAAGATCTTCTATCCTCCTAAAGTATTTAGGTATTCTTATAGAAGATTTAGAGGAAGCATTTTTGTGAGATATAGGGACATTAGGAATGATCCCAAGACCTACAATGAGGTAATATTAGATATTGACTCTGAAAAATAAATGAAAGCGATGAAGTCAGAAATTGACTCCATGCATTCCAATCAAATTTGGTCCTTAGTAGATCCACCTGAAGGAATTATACCTATTGGGTGTAAATGAATTTATAAAAGAAAAATTAGGTCAGATGGTAAGGTAGAGACCTATAAGGTAAGGTTAGTTGAGAAAGATTACAGTCAATGCGAAGACATTGACTATAATGAAACTTTTTCACCTGTGACCATACTGAAATCCATCCGTACTCTACTTGCGATAGCAATTTTTCATGATTATAAAATTTAGCAGATGGATGTGAAAATTATCTTCCTAAATGGATATCTTGAGGAAGATATCTATATAGAGCAGTCCTTTGGAATTTCACATCCAGTGATAGTGATCACGAGGTCTGCAAGTTACAAAAGTCCATATATGGACTTAAGTAAGCATCTCAGAGTTGGAATACTCACTTTAATGATGTGATCAAAATATTTGATTTCATCAAAAATATGGAGCCATGTGTGTACAAAAAGATCAGTAGGAGCACTATCATATTTTTTGTATCATACATGGATGACATCTTTCTATTGAAAATGATATTTTCATACTAACATCGATCAAAGTATGGTTGTCAAAAGAATTCGTCATAAAAATCTAGAAGAAGCTTCCTATATTCTTGGTCTAAAGGTCTATAAAGATAGATCTAAGAGAATGATATGGCTCTCATAGCGAATGTACATAGAGGAGGTCTGAAGAGGTTCAGCATAAAAAACTCCAAGAGTGGTCTCTTACCCTTAGACATAGCATTCATCTCTCCAAGAAGATGTGTCATGACACACCTGAGAAGATCCAGGCATGAGCAAGACTCTTATGCTTCAATAATAGGGAGCCTCATATATGCCATGTACATGATCTGATATAACTCTTGCCATAAGTGTCACGAGTAGATATCAGATGAATCTAGGTGAGGAACACTGGATTGCTGTGAAAAACATCCTTAAGTACTTGAGAAGGATTAAGGATTTATTGTTGGTCTTTGGTGGAGGATCGAAGCTGAAAGTTGAGGGATACACAGATTCAGACTTCATGACTAATGTCGATAATAGAAAGTCTACATTGAAATGTATCTTTTGTGTAATAGTGGTACAGTTAGCTAAAAGAGTTTCAAGCAGTCGATCATTACAAATTTGATCATGAAAGCCGAGTACATCGCCACCTCTGTAGCTACTAAGGAAGTCTTTTGGTTCAAAAAATTCGTTACGAAGCTGGGTGTGATGCCATCAGATGCCATTCCACTGCACTGTGACAACAACAATGCCATAGCCCTTGCTAAGGAGCTCAAGTCTTATCAGAAGTCCAAGCATATAGAGTGACGGTTTTACATCATATGCGAATACCTCAAGAAGAAGTTCATCAAAGTGTAAAGAGTCGACTCCATGCTAAACGTGATGGATCTACTGACCAAGTCTCTCAGCTAGTAGAAGATCGAAGCTCACCTTGAGAAGATGGATCTTAGGTACATGGATAATTGGCTTTAGGTTAAGTGGGAGTTTATTAGATTTATACCGTAGAAGCCAATTGTTGGCTGACATATTTATAATTTCAAGGCTTAATCTTATATTTGTAATATTTTTATTATCAATAAAGAGTTTTTTTATTTCAATCATATTTATGTGTCCATGATTTATCCTAAAAATTAACAAAGATGATTTTTGTATATTCTTAAAGTATTGAGAATTTGAGATATACATTAATTAGTGGTTAATTTTAAATACTTCTGATCAAAAGATCATCATAGAGGATAGTGATCAATCTATTAAAGATCGGTACATAGTTCATCTCCCTTATAGACAGATGAGTCTTGAATCTACAGTGTAGGGATACTGGGGTAAGGGTGCGGGTGGTTGTTAGAGAATAATTTATACTAAGTGTGATCAATACGAGAAATCATTTGGATATCTACTCACTCATCAGTGATCTTCTCAATGCTGCAGTGGTGTCAATGATCTTTGACCTATAGTATCATCGGCTATTCGCAATGAAGCTACTGAGTTGAATTGCACATTCTCTTGGTCCCTAGCTATTCGGATCCTTATTATGTATGTTGGCTATAGTAGGTTCAGATTTGCTGTTTGGAGTACGATGCATCTAGATGAAATCTATCGACCTTAGTAGAAAAGTAGAAGTTCTATGCAATTTGTGAGATTAAGTTTAGAAAGTACTTGGCCAAAGTAAGTATGAGTACTGAAAAAAAAATTTATAGAATTCACAAATAAACTCAAGTCGAGTTAATCTTGTATATGACTGACGATGGGATTTGACGAGTCCTCCATGACCTCCATCAAGTCGAGACTCATGATAGAAGGATTGAATCATACAATAACTGTACCTAGAGATTCATACTTTCATTCTACTAGATTGCCACTACATACTGCTAGATGTCACTGATGGATTGTGGGACTCATTGAGCATCATCTTGATGATCGATGATCATCTAAGATAGAGTTGGAATTGTTTCAACCCATCGAAAGGAGTTTTGATGATATTGTGATGGAGATCATAATATATCTCACTACTAGATAGAATGAAACCTATGGGGTCACACATTAAGAGATTTAATCTTGAATTAACCAATTGAGCTTATAAAGTTTTAATTGGATTAGGATTTATTGAAATCTTATTGGATTTAAGAGAATCATGCTAGCATATAGTAAACCTAATTCTTCTCAAGACTTCGATTGAATCAAGTCCATTGCATTAAACCTAACCTAAATCTATTAGGATTTAGCTGGACGTCTAATTGTGAGCCCAAGAGGATTGGATTAAGTTAATGAGTTGGCTAAATTATTTTTTCATTAACTCCTCATTTATTTTCTGATATTGTGTGTGGAATTATAGGAAAGAAGAGACGGTGCCATACATCTCTTTTGGAAAGTCCAAGGGGCACCAACCTTGGATTGGCATGAGGAAGAGAGAGGGGCCCAGCCCCTCCCTTGCATTGGCATGGAAGGAGAGAGAGAGAGGGGCTACACCCCCTCTCTTGTGCATGAAAAATCCTAAGGGGCACCAACTGTTAGCACCCCAACTACCTATCCTCTATTATTAAGGGCACCCACTCGGTCAGCCTTATCTGACTGAAGTGCCCACTCAGTCTGTCTTACCCCATATGCTTGCCTCAAGAGGTTGAGATCCTACTAATCAAGTCTGATTTTGATGAGAAATAATCAGATTAAAAAGGTAGAAATCCTTATAAGATAAGCAGTAGCTTTTTAAGTTAATTGGTTCTTGATTTGGATCAAAAAATGATCTATATAAAGAGACAGTCTCTTAAGATTTTATTAAAAAAAATTAAAATTTTGAGAAATTAAAACTCTCCTCTCTCCTCTCCTTGCCTCACCCTCTCCCCCTCTTCTCTTTTCCACACCCAAAGGTTGGGTGTCCATCTTCCATATGCCAAGAAGAAAAAGGATCTCTTCTACAGCAAAGAACAAGGAGAAGGATGCAGTTTAAAGGTTGAAGTTACCGTCAAGATCATTTACTAATCAAGATTCAAAGAGGTAAAGATCTTACTTGAAGAAGAAGGATCTACCATGAGAAGAAAAATTCAAGGTTGATCCCGATGGATATCTATAGAGGTTGGACACGTGTGCGGCTCAAGAACCTTTGAATCTGAGATCATCGAAAGTAGTGTATTTCTATCTGCACAAAGGTATTGAGATTTGATCTCATCTTTGATTTTATTTTCAAATTATATGCATGCCTTTATTTCTAAGCTTGGGTAGGATTATATTAAATCTAATGCGTGTAGAGTTAAAGGGTTTAATCTGATTTGTTTTCTGCTGCTCTTGAAAAGATTTTTGAAATCTATGCATGCGTCCTACCTAATTTTCTAACATGTTGTTGCCCAGCTATGCAACCCAAGAGGGAGGGTGAATTGGGTTTTAAAAAATTTAAGCTTAACTAATTACTTATGAAAAGTATTTGTTAAAAGCTTGATGAATGAGGAAAAAGACTTTAGTTCAAGATTAATTATCTAAAGCAAGAATGCAAGGATATAATAAAGAAATAAAGAGAAACAATAAAGCACACCACAAACACAAGGATTTATAGTGGTTCGGTGCCAACCTTGCACCTACATCCACTCCCCAAGCTCCTACTTGGGAATTCCAATCCACTATACTTGTATTCAACCCGAATACAAACGTCGGAACCTCCGACACTAGCTATCCCAAGCTAGTCCACTTATTTTCCGGGTACAAACCAACCCAATATACTCCGATTTCAGATTCGAATCAACCTTCCCTTATTTTGGAAACCCTCCAAAAACAAGAACAATTACTCACAAAGAGTAAGACAGTTTAGAGCACAAATAAGTACAAGAATAGCTCCTTAAATGAGTGAATATAACATTAAATACACTTTACTCAAATGAAGAATCCTCTTTTTGGATTTCCTCAAGGTGGATGAAGAGTTGAATGAATGCTTGAGGAATAGGTGAGCTTTGATTGAAGGCTTCTTGAAGGCTTTGAAAGAGCTCTTGATCAAGGTTGAAAAGTTGGCTTGAAAAACCCTCTCTTTGAATGCTCTTGAATACCCTTTTGAACGCTCTTGCTTTTCTCTTTCAAAATCTCTCGTATGTCTCTTGTGTATATTGTAGATCTCTTGTATCTCTCGTGTATATTGTAGATCCTCTTTTATTTTTCACCTTTTGAAACCTTTTATAGCTTTAAGAAACAAGAAAAAATATTTTAGGCAGAAAAAGAGCCGTTAGAGCATTTAAAGTGAGCATTAAAGGCAACTAAAATGGGCAAAAAACTAGCCGTTGCGGACAATTCCCGTCGCAGGGGTCGACTCATGAGTCGACTCATGCTTCAGGGGTCGACTCATGAGTCGACCTCTGTTGCAAAAACTAGAGATTTGGGTTTCTGGATATTTTGGCCCAAAACAGCAGAAGTCGACTCATGAGTCGACTCATGCCTTGTGGGTCGACTCATGAGTCGACTCACAGGTCGTGCCAAGCCAGAAAACCAGCGTGCCAAAGGAAATTTTATCGTGCCAAGCAGCTCATTTTGCCATGAGTTGACTCATGAGTCGACTCATGCACTTCAAACATTCATAACTTCAAAAATATAAGTCCAAAAATAATAAAATTTTCATCAATAGATTACAAATCATTTGTTCTACCAAATGATACTATCAAATCAGGATTTTGGTAAAATTATGATTTTGCCCCTGAAGAGCATAAAGATTTTTTCAAATAAAAATATTTGTATCCCTTCAATCTGCTTTGTAATCATCAAAATCAATCTAGGAGCAACAATCTCCTCCTTTTTGATGATGACAAAACACTTGAACAAAAGCATTTATGTGAATGCATTATAGATTTATATGCTTGAAAAGAGTATGATTCTTTTGGCATGTGATATAAATGGTCATATGCAAGAATAGTTTGCCCATTTGCTTAAAGATTTGAAGATATGCTCATTGGATTATGTGATTTTGGTGTTAGAGCAGAGAACTTGTTTTTGTTATCAGATCAAGCTGTATTTTGAAAATTTGCTCATTCTCATTTGATTTTAGTTTTAGCATCAGAGCAAAAAATAATTATGTGCTTTAATTGCTTTTGATACAAAAAATAATTATGTGTGCCAAAGCATGTTTAAGAGTTGATTTGGAAAGTGTATTAGATCATTTTGAGTTTAAGATGTATCAGAGCAAGAGAAAAATAAATTTTGCAATGTATCGGAGCAAGAAAAATAATTTTACAATGTTATCAGAAAAAAATTTTACAATGTATCAGAGCAAGTTAAAAATTTTAAGATGTATCAGAGTAAGTTAAATTTCTTAAGATGTATCAAGGCAAGTTGAATTTCTTAAGATGTATCAAGGTAAATAAAATTTCAAAAGATGTATCAGAGCAAGTTAGAATTTTGAAGTATATCAGAGCATATTTAAATTTTTAAAGCAAATCAGAGCATATGTAAAGAAGTAATTTAAAAGTTACTTATTTGCATTGTACTTAGCATTGTACTTTTGATATTGTTCTTTAAATTCTCCAATTCATTCATTAATTTCTCATAATTTGTAGTTTTGCTTTTGATGGGTTGCTTTTTCTTTAATTGCTCATAATTTATGGTTTTGCTTTTGATGGATTGCTTTTTTCTTAATTGCTCATAATTTATGGTTTTGCTTTTGATGGATTTTTTTTTTTTTGTTTAATTTTTCCCCCTTTTTGATATCATCAAACATGGTTAACTCCTCCTTTTTCTGAAATATTTTTTAATTTCTCCCCCTTTAGAGTTTATCACAGATGTTTGCTCCCCTTAATACAGCAATTATTAACAGCAAACAACAACAAAGAGAAGACAATATTTCAACAAGGAGAATATATATAACCAAAATATGATCGACATCATTACAAAAGGTAGAAATATAAGTAAAAGATGATACCATAAAACCATAATTGTTTCAATACATAGTTCATAATATAAAAGTCAACCAGCTAATTGTCAATACATGGCCCTAAAATACAGATCCTAGAACAAGACACTAACACCTAGGATCTAGTAATGATCAAGACAAGTCATGGATCGGAGTCATCAGATATGGGATGAGAAGCTGATGGATCTCGATCAGAAGTGCGTCCTCTACCCCGTCTGCCTCTGGCATGAGCAGAAGAGCGAGATGAACTGGGTGGCTGAGAACGCTGAGAGGCTAAGGACTGAACAGAAAGGGTGAGTCTGATGGAATCAAGTACGTTCAATGCTCTGGAAACAGACTGAAGTAGAGCAGTGAACTGAGTGGATGCATGCTCACTCGATCCTTGGATCTCTTTCCTCAGTAACTCATATCCACCCTCCAGTGCTCCTCTGAGCCTGCCAGCCTCTGCAGTGAGGTCTGTGACCTCAATAGTGGACTCCTGTGACTGAGGATGGGC
>NC_025993.2:128145836-128170340 GCF_000442705.2 Elaeis guineensis
TTTATACATATTTCATCATATCTAGAATATTTTGTACATGATTAAATCATAAATGAGTATGAATCAAAATATGGATTTATGTATATAAGATTTTATAGTAGTCTCGGATCAAAGAATTACATGTACAACTCCAACTACAAGAAATCATCTTTTGACGGGTAAGTTGATTCCATAAGATATTTCTTAAATTAGATCAATTCAGTGAATTCATTCTCTAATGAGCACCTACATTTTTGTATTAGTGTCTCACACAAGTGACTTATGAGATCAGCTACCCTCTCCATCGAGCATACATAGGAAGTGCCAGTGTATCCAGAATATTGATCTCCTACTCAATATTTCTATGACTAAGAATATTTTAAATTAAATTTTTTAGAATTTTAAGTCTCATAGGTATGATCTCATCATATAGACCCTTTCTTGATCCAAACCAAGAATCAATTAACTTAAAAAGGCTAGTCCTTATCTCATAAAGATTTCTATCTTTTTAATCTAATTATTTTCTATTAAAATCAAACTTAATTGGTAAGATCTCAACCTCTTTTAGCAAGCATATAGGATGCCCCAGTCAGATAAGGTAGACTGAGTGGGTGCCCCTAATAATAGAGGGTAGGTAGTTGGGGCGCCAACACTTGGTGTTGGCAGCCCTTAGGGTTTTTCATGCACAAGAGAAGGAGCGTAGCCCCTTTCTCTCTCTCCTTCAATGCCAATGCAAGAGAGGGGGTGGGCCCCTCTCTCTTCCTCATGCCAATCCAAGGTTGGTGCCCCTTGGACTTTCCAAAAGAGATGCATGGCGCCATCTCTTCTTTCCTATAATTCCACACACAAGATCAGGAAACAAATGAGGAGATAATTTAGCCAACTCATTGACTTAATCCAATTTTTTTGGGCTCACAATTAGACACCCAACTAAATCCTAATAGATTTAGATTAGGTTCAAAGCAATGGACTTGATCCAATCAAAGTCCTGAGAAGAATTAAGTTTAACCATGTGCTAGCATGGTTCTCTTAAATCCAATAGAATTTTAATAAATCTTAATCTAATTAGAACTTTATAAGTCCAATTGATTAATTCAAGATTAAATTCCTTAATATGTGACCCTATAGGTTCCATTCTATCTGATAGTGAGATATATTGTGATCTCCATCATAATATCATCGAAATTTCTTTCGATGGGTTGGAACAATTCCAACTTTATCCTTCGAGGGTCATCGATCATCAAGATGATGCCTGATGAGTCTCACAATCCATCAGTGATATTTAGCAGTATGTAGTAGCAATCTAGTAGAATGAAAGTATGAACTCCTAGGTACAGTTATTGTATGATTCAGTCCTTCTATCGTAAGTTCTGACTTGACAGAGATCATAGAGAACTCGTCAGACTCCATCATCAGTCATATGCAAGATTGACTCGACTCGAGTTTATTTATAAATTTTATAGAAATTTTTTTCAGTACTCACACTTGCTTTGGCCAAAGATTTTCTGAACTCAGTCTCGCAAATCACATAGAACTTCCCTTTTTCTATCGAGATCGATAGATTTCATCTAGATGCATCCTACTCCAAACAACAAACCTGAACCTACTATAGCCAATATATGCAGCAATGACCCAAATGGTTAGGAACTAAGAAAATATGCAGTCAAACTCAGTAGCTTTGCTGTGAATAGTCGATAACACCACAGATCAAAAGATCACTCACACCATTGCAGTATCGAGAAGACTACTGACAAGTGAGTAGACATCTAAGTGATTTCTCATATTGGTCCAACTCAGTACAAGTTGTTCTCTAACAACTACCCACACCCTCACCCTAGTGTCCTTATACTATAGATCCAAAACTTATCTGCCTACAAGAAAAGTGAACTGTGCATGAATCTCGAATGGATTGATCACTATCCTCCGTTATGATTTTTTGATCGAGAGTATTTAGAAATTAATCACTAATTAATGTATATCTCAAATTCTCAATACTTTAAGAATATACAAAAACCATCTTCATTAATTTTTAGGACAAATCATGGACATATAAACATGATTGAAATGAAAAAGCTCTTTATTGATAATAAGAATATTATAAGTACAAGATTAAGCCTCAAAATTATAAAGCATCAGCCAACAATTGACTTCTAAGGTACAAATCTAACACCACCTTCTCTCTCTAGTTTCTCCCTCCACCTTCTCTCTCTACTTCCTCTTTTTAGACTATTTATCATTTTTTATAGATTTCTTTCTCTAGAATTGTATCTTTTTTTAGAAGTTTATCTCTCTGGGATTGATCCAGAAAAGAACTTTATTTCGATGAGTTTGATTGATTTTGATGAAGGAATCTTAATATGATCATCGGATTATGTGTCGACACCCATCTTGGCAAGATCGGATACTATTAAATTTTATCATCTATAATTTTATTAAATTATTTATGTAGTAATTCAATCATGATTTGATGAAAATCATCTTGTGTGAATAAATTGAGATGCCGAGCAATGTCGCCTGAATAGTCTTTGAAGGAACTAGATCTAGGATTTCAGGATTAGATCTTGAAACTTTTTCAAGATCAGGTAGCAGAAGACTAAAATAAATTAAAATATATCTTATAAAACTAAAGAATTCCTAGATCTAAGATTCTGTTACATGATTATTACATGGTATTAAATCAAAAATCAAAAAATAAAGAGCAAGAACTACATGTTGATCATATCAACATATTTCTATACTACATCTAATGTATGTAAAATATAATAGATCAGATCTATTACCTTGCAAGTTAGACATTCTAACTTTGCTGATCCGGGCTTGAGGATGATGTTGCGAGCTGCACATACATCCAACCTCTAGGAGTCATCCACACGAGCCCACAAATCATGATCAGAATTCCTGGTCTAGGAAATCAGCACAGTATGCTAGTACTGTGCTGATCCTTCTTCGATGGTTGATCAGATGCCTTCTTTTTTTTGATTTAGACTCTTCCAAAGATGAGAAGTAGGAGAAGGAGTTTTAGATATGAGACACTCTCAGAAAACTCACAGATGGAGGAAGGGAAGAGGTGAACTCAACAACCCTAGAAGAAGACCCTCTTCTTCTTCTCTTTGCTCTAACCCAGACACTTTGTTTTGTGTCTATTATATCTCCATGCCCCAATACTTTTTCTCCTTAATTTTCACATGCCCCAAAGGTCTCTCAATTCTCTATAATTCACAAAAAGTTTAAAAAAAAATTCATCTTAAATAAAGATATATGAAGAATTCTTGTCTAGATCAAATACCTAGTAAAAAAAATCCAAACAGGGCAAGACAAGGGGTGCCCAACTCATGGGTGCCCCCTCCTTTTTCTACCATGTACCACTAGCAAAGGATGCATAATATGTGCCATAAAACCCACAAAAATTCCAAAAAAAATTTGGATAAAATCAGTGCCATAAGGAAAGAGTTTTGGTTTTCTAAAATTCTATCTCATATAATTTGAAATCCAAACTAATTCCTACTTTGACTTGGTCCACAACCACATTCCATATAAGAGAGAAAGAGTGAAAAGCTTTGGACATGCATGAAAACCTGGAAGTTGAAGGTTTTATCACACAAAATAAGAGAGAGTGGGCGTGGGGGGCTAAGGTGGTGCAAGGTGGAATCCTAGTTTTACTAGGGTTCAATCTATGACTTGTTCAAATTTGGTTTCTCAAACCAAATCAAACCAAAACCAAATCAACCGAATTAAAAAAGGTCTTAACTCAATTAAAAATTTAATTTAATTAGATTAAATTAGATTTAAATCTAACTTAATTTTTTAACCAAATTAGAAATTAGGTTGACCCAAGTCCTAATTGAACTAGGACTAGTTTTTCCTTGCACTTGGCTTATCCAATAAACCAATTGGACTTGATCCAATCAAGCCCAAACTAAATTTAATTAAATTATATTCAATTAGACTTAATCTTAGCCCATTGATTTAATCAAATTAAGCCAATTAGCAATCAAATTGCTAATCGATCCTCCTGCAACACTTGCACTAGGTTAAATGTCAATTGTATTGATCGTTTAACCCAAGAATGATTCTTAATCATTGATCAACCATCCGATCAGATCATGAACTCTAATGTGTATGACCTCATAGGTCCGAACTTAAGTCAGTAGTATAAGAATAAATTTCTGTACCAATCGAAGTGACCATCGAGCAATGGTACCCGACGGTCGGATAGGTCGAATATGTAGAACAACATCTTTAGAACCCATACAGATATAGTTTCCATATAATTCATCCCCTTGATCAAAATGCTCATAGGACACCTCAGAGTTCAACTGTCAACTCTGATCAGGTTGTCCATATTGTATTTCAAAATATCAAATTCATCTGATGGATTATCTTGACCAAGATTTTGCTAAATTGAAATACAGCGACTCATTCTTCTCCAACTCTTGGAGTGGTCAATCCCATCTTGATCACACTCTTGACTTCGCAAGCACTTGACTGTATCCAGAAGTCTTCTGTTACTGAATTAAAAATTTAGTTAGTTCAGTACCAAAGTACAGTGAGTTGCTTGCAAGTCACTGAGGTGATCTCAGGTCTAAGGGACACTTATACCTATATCCCATCACAGACATTCTCGACAGTAAAATGCTCTGGAGTTGGTCACGTTCAATGATGATGTACCCTTACATCTCATCTGTATGCCATATCCGTATCTCCAAACTCTTTTGTTAAGAGGACAACCAACCCATATGGCCTACAGCGATCTATGCTCGATAGAAGCTGTCATCCTTATTAACAGCCTATCATTTGATCATGAATAGTTTTAAGGACTAATCAATAAATTCTCTCTTTATCGAACCTAAATAGTCCTAAAGATTTCATCACAACAATAGAGTTCATTAGCAGATGAAAACTTATGATGAAAATGCCAAAAATATATTTTATTTATTAACAAATCAATTACAATACAAGGTTGCTCAACCGTCAACAGGTTGACGATTAGATTTTGGGACATATTTTTCAACAACTCCTACTTGTCCTAAAGCCACTCGGCATAGTATCTAATACACATCTTCGACTTGTGATTGTCAAACTTCTTTATCACTAGGGATTTAGTGAAGGGGTCGGCCAGGTTCTTGTTAGAACATGATCCCGGCTCCTCTCACAGACCTTGGGTGCAGCGAAACCAGCAACGAATAAATTTGGAGACTTCTAGACTCGATCGAAGGCCCTTGACGAAATCAGTCTGGTTGCTGTCTTCTTCGTCAGCCTTTCGTTCCAGATGAAGAACACCTCTAAGATCACCTCTAAAAAAATTTAAGATCTGGTACCCAACTAGATCAGGCCTGGATCGAGGTCTTCCAATTTATAGATCTCGAATCGGGATATTCTAGATAGGGAAGAAGGTAGATAGAACCAGACCTTGCAGATCTGTCCTGCTGCAGCCTTTCCTGTAGATCTGTTGATGGAGATTTCACCCGTGCCTCAAACGACCTCAGATCAACTTCAGATCTGAGAGAAACTTGTACCAACCTCTTTGCAAGAGATTTCAGGTCCTGGACCTAATGTTTGGGTGGCTGCAAGAGAGGGAGAGACAAAAGGGTTGACGGCACAAAGGGGGAGGGGCTCAAAACCCGAGCGCCTCCCTTGCTTTTCCTGCCTTCCATGGACCTGGCAGCAAGAAACCCTAGGGTTTCTTGCTCCTGGGGCATGGAGAATAGCTAAAGAGAGAGGGAGAAGAGAGAGAGACTTGGGAGAAAGAGTTTTCGTATTCCTTGGCTTTTCCAACCTATACAGTGTATGTATATATAAACACAGGGTCAAGTGACCCAAACCCAAAACTCTCTTGACAAACTCTATGGGAGATTAGGTTAACCCAAGCCCATGTACACCCATGACTTGACCTAATCTCACCTATCCTGGGCCCAGACTTGGCCCATAAAGAGTTGATCCCTTGAGACCCACATAACCTAGACCTCAAGAACCCGAAAGGCCCACAGCCTTTCAACCTAGGGCCCAACTAGCCCTAGAGCCTCCATGAAGCCCTCATGAATGATGGACCTTGGCCTTAGCCTTGATCCCCTGGACCTTGGGCATACCACCTGGATCACAACAATCTCTATCTTGGTGTCCCAAGGCCTCAACCAGCTCCACTCTGTCCATCAGTCGAATCAGCTCAACACATCTCTGAATGCTGTCCCGTGGAAGTACCTTCGTAAGTGCATCAGCTGGGTTCTCCTTGGTGTGTACCTTCACCAGCTCCACCTCACCATCCTCCACAAGCTCCCTGATCCGATGATACCGAATGTCGATGTGCTTTGTCCTTGTATGATAGACTGAGTTCTGTGCTATTAGAAGTGCACTTTGGCTGTCACAGTGCACTCTAATGGTCTCTTGAGTAAGGCCCATCTCCGTCAACAAATTTTTTAGCCAAATTGCCTCCTTAGCTACTTCTGTCAGCCCAATGTACTCCACCTCTGTAGTGGATAGGGCCGTGATAGGCTGCAGACTCGATCTCCAAGAAATAGGACCTCCATACAGGCTAAAGATGAAGCCTGTCGTAGACCTCCGGGTATCCACATCTCCACCGAAGTCTGCATCTACATAACTGCCAATCAGCCCCTGAGCCTCCTTGGACATGTCAGAGTATCCCACTGCACCTCCTCGCTGTTGGTAGCAGATGCCAACTCCAACTGAACCCACTAGGTATCTGAATATCCACTTAGAGCTCTCCAGTGCTCCCTGCTAGGCTGCGCCATGAACCTTTAACCTGACTCACTGCATGAGCGATGTCTGGCCTACAACAGACCATCGCATACATCAAGCTCCCAACTCCTGAAGCATAAGGGACCGTCTCCATCTCCTGAGCCTCCACCTCAGTCTGTGGCGCCATGGTCTTCGAGAGTCTGAAGTGACCGGCAAGTGGCAGCTCCACCGACTTTGCTCCCTTCATCCCGAACCTCTCTAAGACCTTCTGTATGTAGCCCCCTGAGATAGATGCAGCACCCTTCAGGCTCGGTCTCTGAAAATCTCCATGACTAGAATCTTCCTTGCAGGGCCCAAATCCTTCATCTCAAACTCCTGAGATAAGGATGCCTTCAGATTCTGCACAACCTTCCTACTCTTGCATGCTATAAGCATGTCATCCACATACAAGAGTAGGAACACCCTAGAACCATCCTTAAGAGACTGAACATAAACACAGGGATCAAACTCGCACCTGAAAAGTCCAATGCTGCGCACATAGGAGTCGAACCGCTTGTACCATTGCCTCGGCAACTGCTTCAGCCCGTACAGCGACTTCTGCAACAAACAAACCTTTCCCTCTGATCCTGGATCCCTGAAACTGGGTGGCTGCTCCATGTAAATCCTCTCCTCCAAATGCCCATGGACGAATGCCGTCTTGACATCCATTTGCTCTAGCTCTAAATCCTGAGCTGCTACAATGCTCAGCAACACTCTGATGGAAGTATGTCTGACGACGGGAGAGAAGACCTCGTGAAGTCGATGCCTTCCTTCTGGGAGTATCCCTTGGCCACTAACCTCACCTTGAATTGATACCTCCCGGCTCTGAAGGCCCTTCCTTGCGACTGTAGACCCATTTGTAGCCAATGGGCCTCTTCCTCTATGGCAACTGCACTAATCGCCATGTTGGTTCTGGTGGAGAGACTACATCTTCTCGGACATCGCCTGGACCCATCGCTCTCTGTCCTGGCTCTCAATAGCCTCTTGATACGTATATGGGTCTCCATTCGCTATCACCAGGGCATATGACAGCATCTCCTCGAAGCCATATCGGTCTGATTGCCTGATGGTCCTCTTGGGCTTGTGTAGGGCAACACCGATATCAGTCCTCGGTCCAGCTCGCTCCTGCTGGACCTCTTCGCCTCGATCATCTGTCTGAGTCCTCTCCACCTGTAGAGACACCTTAGGTAGGTTCTCCACCTGAATGTTATGTCCTCCCATAGTACCTGCAAGAGGCAAAATCAAAGAGGTAAGCTGTCCAGCAGTGCCCTGCTGGACCTCCTCCCTGGCTCCTCCATGCCTGCTCGCCTCCGTAGGACTGACTCCTCATCAAAAGTCATATCCCAACTAATGATGACCTTCTTTTCCAAGGGATCCCACAGCCTGTATCCCTTAACTCCTCGTGGATAGCCTAGAAACACCGTCTTGCGTGATCTGGCATCTAGCTTACTCCGCTCATCAGCTCCAATGTGCACATAGGCCGTGCACCCAAATACCCGTAGATGGCCCAGCCCAACTATTCTCCCAGACCACACCTCTCTGGAAGCCTGCCATCCAACCTGGTGTGAGGTGATCGATTGACCAATTAACCCGCTGCATCAACTGTGTCAACCCAGAACGCCTTTGGAAGCCCTACCTGCAGCCTCATGCATCGTACCTTTTCCAAAAGTGTTATGTTCATCTTCTCGGCCACCCCATTCTGCTGTGGAGTCTCCTTAACTGAGAAGTGTCTCCTGATCCCACACTCCTCACAGTAGTCCTGGAACTCTCTGCTAGTGTACTCCCTGCCATTGTCTGACCTCAGACACTTCACGCTCCTCCCCTGCTCCTTCCCACCTCAGCTCTCCAGATTTTGAACTTGGTGAAGACCTTAGACTTTTCTCTCATGAAGTAAATCTAGAGTTTTCTTGAGAAATCATCAATAAGGGTCATGAAGTATCTGGCCCCATTCCTAGCTGAAACTGGGGCTGGTCCCCACACATCCATGTGTACTAACTCCAAGGGGCTGCACTGCGGGTTGTACTGAACTCTCCTCTGCTTTTCCATCTGGCAAGGCTACAGATCTCTCCTATAGCATCATCCTCCAGATCAAAGATGAGTCCTCTCCTGCTCAACTCCCTCAGCCCCTTGTCACCCATGTGGCCTAGGCGGTAGTGCCACATCCTGTAAGCCCCCTGCTGGTCTGTGCTGCAACTGCTGCATCAGACTCTTCGGTCACCACAGATCCCTCCATGTGATAGAGATTATTGTCCAACCTCCTGCCTCTCATCACCACCATAGCTCCATTGGAGATGTTTAATACTCTGCTTCTAGCCCTATTGCTGAAGCTGTATCCACTGCGCTCCAAGTAGCCTAGTGACACCAGATTCTTTTCCAGCTCCAGGACGTGCTTTACATTTGTCAATGTTTCACAATCCCATCAAACATCCTCACCCTGACTGTCCCTATCCCAGCCACCTTGCAAGGATGATTGTCGCCTAGAGTCACTGATCCCTCATCTGTCTTGGTGTATGTCGCAAACCAAGACCTATGTGGTGTGTAGTGATGTGAGCACGCAGAGTCTAGTGTCCACTCCTCTGTGTAATGCCTGTGACCATCTGATACCACAAGTAGATCATCCTCCACCTGCTGCCCAGCAACTACACTCATTGATTTCGAGCCACTTCTTTCTCCCTTCTTGCTCTTCCATAGTGGACATTCTCGCTTAAAGTGCCCGAACTCGTTGCACTTGAAGCATTTTATCTCTTTCTTTCCCTTCCTGGACTTGGACCGCCCTCTGGACTTGCTTCTGCCTCTGCCTCTACCTGTCCTCTCCCCTACTACCAAACCCTCCTGGGGAGCCCGATCTCTGGTCAACTTTTTTCTTTGCTCATTAGACCTCAGCACCGAGACCATGTCCTCATATTCCAGAGTCTCCTTGCCGTAGAGTAGTGTAGTCACCAAAGAGTCATATGATCCTGGTAGCGAACACAAAAGCAACAGGGACTTGTCCTCCTCATCCAGCTTCACCCCGATATTCATTAACTCCGTGCACAACTGGTCGAACCTCTGAATGTGGCCAATCACATCAGATCCCTCCTACATCCGAAGACTGTACAACCTCTTTTCAGTATTAGCTTGTTGCACATATTCTTCCCCATATACATGGTGTGCAACTTCGACCAAAGGCCCTTCGGGGTCTTTTCTTCCAGCACTGAATACAACGCCGCATCCGCCAAACATCCTCTAATCACCGAGCATGCTTTCTTCTCCAACGATGCCCACTGTCTATCTGTCATTTTCTCAGGCTTCTCATCCAAAGTCTGATCCTGATCTGCTTGCACCAGAAGATCCTCCATCCGGATTTTTCACATGAAAAAATTTTTCTTGCCATTAAACTTCTCGAAATCACCTTCATATTGCTGCTCATGACTGGATCCAAGCCAAACAAGCAATATAAAATGAAGAAGTGTAGAATATACCTTGATGGTACCTTGCTGAAAATTTTTAGCACTTGGGATCTTCAACTTCTCACGCTTGGAACCGCTTCCTCACCAATGTAGCTCTGATACCAACTATTGGAGCATGATCCTGGCTCCTCCCACGGACCTTGGGTGTAGCAGAACTAGCAATGAACAAATCTGGAGACTTCTGGACTCGATCGAAGGCCCTTGACGAAATCACCTGGTTGCTGTCTTCTTCGTCAGCCTTTCGTTCCAGATGAAGAACACCTATAAGATCACCTCTAAAAAAATTCAAGATCTGGTATCCAACCAGATCAGCCTGGACCGAGGTCTTTCAATTTATAGATCTCGAATCGGGTATTCTAGATAGGGAAGAAGGTAGATAGAACCAGACCTTGCAGATCTGTCCTGCTGCAGCCTTTCCTGTAGATCTGTTGATGGAGATCTCACCCGTGTCTCAAACGACCTCAGATCAACTCCAGATCTGAGTTAAACTTGTACCAACCTCTTCGCAAGAGATTCTAGTCCTGGACCTAATGTTTGGATGGCTTCAAGAGAGGGAGAGACAAAAGGGTTGGCGGCACAAAGGGGGAGGGGCTCAAAACCCTAGCGCCTCTCCTGCTTTTCCTGCCTTCTATGGACCTGGTGGCAAGAAACCCTAGATTTCTTGCTCCTGGGGCATGGAGAATAGCTGAAGAGAGAGGGAGAAGAGAGAGAAGACTTGGGAGAAAGATTTTCGTATTCCTTGGCTTTTCCAACCTATACAGTGCATGTATATATAAAACAGGGTCAAGTGACCCAAACCCAAAACTCCCTTGACCAACTCTATGGGAGATTAGGTTAATCCAAGCCCATGTACACCCATGACTCGACCTAATCTCACCTATCCTGGATCCAGACCTGGCCCATAAAGAGTTGGTCCCTTGAGACCCATATAACTTAGACCTCAAGAACCCAAAGGCCCACAGCCTTTCAACCTAGGGCCCAACTAGCCCTAGACCTCCATGAAGCCCTCATGAATGATGGACCTTGGCCTTAGCCTTGGTCCCCTGGGCCTTGGGCACACCACCTGGATCACAATAGTTCTCCTTTTCATCGATCTTTGAAGGTCGATGTCACCTCGATCCACGATCTTCCGATCAGGTGGAAGCGGTGCAAAATATGCTTCATCCACTGATGTGCTTTGGTTCTTCACCTGAGCAATGGCACAGTGCTGTTGCAGTAGAGCAGAATGGACCATCGAGGGAGGGTGCTACTCTGAGCTCGGTGATGAATTTTCTCAGCCACACAGCTTCCTTCGGGCATCCATGCTGCGATGTACTCTGCCTCACAAATAGAGTCTGCCACAGAATACTGCTTGAAACTCTTCCAGTAGATGACTCCACAGTCAGAATAAAGATATAACCTGACATGCTTCTGCTGTCATCATGGTCAGATTGAAAGCTGGAGTCTGTGAACCCCACAAGTTTCAGTTTGACTCGCCATAAACCAACCATTGGTCCTTAGTATTTTTCAAATACTTAAGGATGGCTTTAACCACTTTTCAGTGATTTTCTCCAGGATCAGATTGGTATCTACTCACTACTTCTAGTGAGTATGCCACATCTGCCTTGTACATATCATGGTTACATGATAGATCCCACGATCGAAGCATATGGGACTCTACTCATATGCTCTCTCTCTTCAGGAGTTGTCGACAATCCTTCTTAGAGAGAAAAATTTCATGGCCTATCAGTAGATAGCCCTTCTTAGAATTCTCCATGCTAAAACTCTTCAGCACAGTATCTATATACATGGACTGGGATAACCAAGCATCATTTTAGATCCATCCTATAGATCTTCATCTCTAGGATGTAGGATGCTTCACCCAAGTCCTTCATGGAGAACTGCGATGACAACCAAACTTTTATTCCCTGTAGTACGGGGATGTCATTCTCGATTAAGAGAATTCATCCATGTACAAGATAAGGAATACCACAACTGGACCATTTACCCATTTATAGATGCAGGGTCTTCTCCATTTTTAACGAAGCCATACATTTTGATCACCTTATCAAAATGCATGTTCCAACTCTGAGAAACTTGCTTCAATCCATAAATAGATCTCTGAAGCTTGCACACTTTGGACTCATCTATGGATGTAAACCCCTCAGGTTGTATCATATATACCTCTTTGTCAGCTCTTCATTCAGAAAAGTTGTCTTTACATCCATCTGCCAGATTTCATAATCCAAATGGGCAGCTGTTTCAAGCATTATCCGAATGGATTTGAGCATTGCCACAAGAGAGAACATCTCGTTATAGTCAATACCATAATGTTGATGATACCCCTTGACAACCAACGGGCTTTATAGGTCTCCACCTTTCTGTCTGCATCTCTTTTTCTTTTGAAGATCCATTTACACCCAATGGGTTTAACCCCTTCAGGTGGGTCAACCAATGTTCATAGATCATTGACCTTCATGGACTCTATTTGAATTTCATGGCTTCAAGCATTTCTTGGAATTAGATCTCTGCATTGCATCTATATAGGTGATCGAATCCTCATCGTTCTCATCGAGTTCGATGAGATCACCATCCGAACCAAAAAATTATAGTATCTATCCGGCGATGCGGTACTCTATCGGATCGCCTTAATGGTGCAGGTACATTGGGCCCAGATCTGATTTAATCAAATCCGACTCAGGTTCAGCTATTGGTGTCAGTCCTTCTACCTGTTGAACTTCATCAAGTTCAACCTTAGAGGCAATGATTCCTTCACCAAGAAACTTCTTTTCTAAAAAGGTTGCCTTAAGGCTGACGAACACCTTTTGTTCATCAGCATGATAGAAAAAATATCTTTTGGTCTCTTTGGGGTACCCTATGAATGTGTATTTGTCAGACCTAGGTCAAATTTATCTGTAACTAACCATTTAACATAGGTCGGGCACCCCCAGACCCTAAGGTGTGAAAGTGCTGGCTTACGCCTGTCCATATCTCATATGGAGTCTTAATTACAGACTTACTTGAAATCCTATTTAACAGATAACAGGTCGATTTGAGTACATATCCCCAGAAGGATATCGGCAAGCTGGCAAAATCCATCATGGATCGGACCATGTCTAACAGAATCGATTTCTCCTTTCAGACATACCATTATGCTGTGGTGTTCCTGGAGGAGTCCATTGGGAGAGAATCCCATTCTCTCCTAGATATTGAGAAACTCACCAGAAAGGTATTTTCTCCTCGATCAGACCAAAGAGTTTTAATACTCTTCCCATTTATTTTTCTACTTCACTTCGAAATGTTTGAATATTTCAAATGAATCCAACTTATTTTTATCAGATAGACATATCCATATCTGGATAGATCATCCGTGAAAGTGATGAAGTAGAAATATCCACCTCTAACACTTGTGCTCATGGGCCTGCATACATCAGTATGTACTAGGCCCAAGAGCTCAGTAGCTCTCTCACTTTTTCAGTAAAAGGTGACTCGATCATTTTATCAAGAAGACAGGACTCACAGGTTGGAAGTGATTCACAATCACTGACTTCGAGGATCTCCTTTTGAGTCAACATGTTTATCCTGTACTTGTTTATTGACCTAATCTACAGTGTCATAAGTAAATATCTGATATACTATCTAATCTAGGGTGCTTGCCTGTAGAATAGACTACGTTAACAGGTTGTGATAACATATACACACTATTGTTCAAATATCCACAAAAAATAGTAACACCATTCATAATGATATTACAAACTTATTTCTTTATTGAAATTTCATAATCATTTTTGGCCAGAAGGCCTACAGAATAACATTTAAAAAAAAATTGGAACAGAAATGATAATCATTAAGAACAACGGTATGGGACTCAAATATAAGTTTCAAGATTCCTAATGCTAGAACTAGAATTGTCTTCCATCTCCAACATTCAGGAACCTCTCGTCTTGCTCGAATCTCCTACTGACCTGCAACCCCTGTAACGAATTGCAAATATAGTAAGGGCTATCGGTATCCAATACCCAGTCAGTTATATCACAAATAGAAAAATTCAAGGAGTTATCATATAAATACCTTGCCAGCAACAGCTTGCTTCTTTCTCTGCCTATTCAGATCAGGAAGGTAATGTACTGAGGACAGTTCCTCTTCTAGTACCTCTGCTTCTTGCAAAAGAAGCATTCAGCTTGACTCTTATCGGGCTTGATCTTTCTGGTCTGGCCCTGCATTGATGTCCCAGCCTGAACTTGCACCTTCTTCATTTTTTCTTTTTGTTCTTCTTTCCTTTCTTAAAGGGTCAAAACCAGAAGACAAACCTCCCAGTAAGTTCACCGACTCCTTGTAGAGTTGGTGATCCTTCTCAAAGTTCTGAAGCAATCCTAATAACCCGTGGTAGTTTACTTTAGGCTTTGTCATTCTATAATGAGTGAGGAATGGGAGATAAGACTTGGGCAGCAAGTTCAGTATTGCATCTTTTCCAAGCTGCTCATGCAAGGAAAAGTCGAGCTTGCTCAAACGCTCCATCAGCTCGATCATGTACAATACATGATCAGTGATAGAGGCACCATTCTGCATTTTGGCATTGAAGATGGCACAACTAGTCTTGTGCCTCTCCACATCATCGGTGTGCCAAAAGCATCCTCCAACACTTGAAGCATGTCTTTGGCTGAGCCGTCTCAAATCTGCGACTGAACTTATTACTCATGACAACCAGCATGATGCAGCACCGTGGTCCGATCACTGAGCCACTTCTGATAAGTATCTCTGACTGTTCCACATGCATTGTCAGCTGGCTCCTCAGGTGCAGGATCCGTTATCACATATAGGATCTGTTCATGCTCTAGGACTATCTTCAACTTTCGGTATCAGCTACCGAAGTTGGATCCTATCAACTTATCATTGTCCAACAATGATCGGAGCGATAGGAAGTGGCCATATCTGCACAAAGAAAAATCATAACCTAATTAGTAATTGATTCATTAAACCTAAAGATTTGACTTTAATCAAAAGTTTCTCCACTATTTTATTCGAATTGGTAGCCTCTACCTCCAATTCGAGGAATTACCTAATTCTTAGTGGGTACTAGAATCCACTTAGACTGCACACAAGCCCAACTTTGGTTGGCCAACCCATGTACATCTAAGGGTAGGTTCATAACCAATTATTTCTCTAAATAATTTTTAGTAATTTTAATTTTGCCCCAGTCCCTAATCAGTAGGCTTTGGCCTCCACTGAAAAGGTCTGGTTAGGTCCAACCATTAACATGACCATACTTGGCCCATCTAGCCAATGAATGATTAGGCCCAACTTTGGTTGGCTAACCTAACCACCATTTAGAAAGATGCAGTCAAGAAATCATATTATGAATGACAATTCCATCACCGATAAGCACCAGGCCTTTGGGCCTCCAATGATTATCCAACTGATGGACCCATTATCATCCACTTAATGGGAGGCTATGATCTAGTTATCATCATAACTATTTTATTTTAAGGATCTAATAATTTTAAAAGATTTAATTGATTTAGAGGAGAAGGTCAGATGAACTAGCTTATCATGATCTTCCCATGGCTTCACCAAGTCAGCTTAAGGAGACCATTAAAAGGGCTGGTCTAGGAGCACCTAAATTAGTCACACTGATTTACCTAGCTGACATAGGTCAGCTTGAATAGTCAAGTGATCCGATCAAAATATAATTTTACCAAGAGGCCAGATAAGTTCGATCGATGGGAGGATCTGTCAAAGCTTGCCTTAGACACCATCAGAAATGGTCAAGTAAGCGGCTGCCAATTAAAAACCATCGGTCTGATTTACCTTAGACACCAACTGGTTTAATTAGTTTCATTAGATCAACCTAATAGTTCATGCTAGACGCTTAGCCAAGAATCAAGTCTTTTTGGTTCTCGTTAAAGATATGGATTTGACCAACTACAACTATTGTAATTGATCTAGAAAATCCTTGACCTAATCTAAGACAACAATTGATTAGATTTAGTCAATTCTCTAATTAAGTCATCTTTAATCTAACCTTAGGTCTAACCCAATTAATGGATCTAATTCTCACTAACCCATTAACCTAATGTGTTATGATTTATGTCTTAGATTCTTCAATTCACAATCCTAGAACCTAATCAAACAACTTCTTAATTCTCAATTAATTTTAGGCTGAGGGTTGGGGTTCGGCTTTTCGAAAATAATTTTCATATTTGTAAAATATTTTTACAATATGGTTCTACCAATCAAGTTGCATGTTTGATTCATAATCAAAATACAAGTGAAATAAGCATGAAACTATTTTAGATCTAATCTAAACAGGTTCATGTAATTGAAATAATTTCAACTTTAAACTGCACAAATTTCTCAGACAAATATATGATGGTTCTTTGTGTAAAAATTATTAACAAAGAGATTTTATTTTAGATTTAAATACTATTTAAATCTAATAAATCATAAATTTAATCTAGATCATATCTAATAAATTTATGATTAAAGATAGATCTACACGAACTAGGACAACCTTTGCAATGTAAGGGATAAACCTTACAGCAGGATAACCTACAGTTCGTGATTGATCTAAAAATTTTAATTTTAGATTTAACAATCAGATTATAAATTAGATCTAATCTAAAAATAATCTAAGCATATATAAATAATCATGTAATAAACAATCTAGGCTCTGATACCAATTGAAGAACCAGATCTAGGGTTTCAGATTTAGATCTTGAAATTTTTCAAGATCAGACAGGGGAAGACTAAAATAAATTAAAATTTATCTTATAAAATTAAAAATCTCTGGATCTAAGATCCTATTACATGATTATTATATGATATTAAATCAAAAATTAAACTATAAAGAGCAAGAACTACATGTTGATCATATCAACATGTTTCTATACTACATTAATGTATGTAAAATATAATAGATCAGATCTATTACTTTGCAAGTTAGACGGTCTAACTTTGCTGATCCGGACTTGAGGATGATGTTACAAGCCATACATGCATCCAACCTCTAGGAGTCATCCACACGAGCCCACAAATCACGATCAGAAGTCCTGATCCAGGAAATCAGCACAGTATGCTAGTACTGTGCTGATCCTTCATCGATGGTCGATCAGATACCTTCTTCTTCTTGATTTAGACTCTTTCAAAGATGAGAAGTAAGAGAAGAGTTTTAGATATGAGACACTCTTAGAAAACTCACAGATGAAGGAAGGAAAGAGGTAAACTCAGCAACCCTAGAAGAAGACCCTCTTCTTCTTCTCTTTGCTCTAACCCATACACTTAGTTTTGTGTCTATTATATCTCCATAACCCAACACTCTTTCTTCTTGATTTTCATATGCCCCAAAGGTCTCTCAATACTCTATAATCCACAAAAATTCAAGAAGAAATTTATCTTAAATAAAGAGATATGAAAAATTCTTGTCTAGGTCAAATACCTAGTCAAAGAAAATCCAAACAGAGCAAGACAAGGGGTGCCCAACTCATGGGCGCCCCTCCTTTTTCTGCCATGGATCATCAGAAAAGAGTGCACAATATGTCCATAAAACTTACAAAAATTCTAAAAAAAAATCTGGATACAATCAGTGCCATAAGGAAAGAGTTTTGGTTTCCTAAAATTCTATCTCATAGAATTTGAAATCCAAACTAATTTCTATTTGACTTGGTCCACAACCACATTCCATGTAAGAGAGAAAGAGTGGAAAACTTTGGGTATGCATGAAGGCCTAGGAGTTGAAGGTTTTGTCACACAAAATAATAGAGAGTGGGATGGGGGGCTAAGGTGGCGCAAGGTAGAATTCTAGTCTTACTAGGATTCAATCTATGACTTGTTCAAATTTGGTTTCTCAAACCAAATCAAAATCAAAACCAAATCAACCCAAATAAAATAGATCTTAACCCAATTAAGAATCTAATTTAATCAATTAAATTAGATTTAATTTTAATTTTCTAATCGAATTAGAAATTAGGTTGACCCAAGTCCTAATTGAACTAGGACTAATTTTTTCTTGCACTTGACTTATCCAATAAATCAATTGGACTTGATCCAATCAAGTCTAAACTAAATCTAATTAAATCATATTTAATTAAACTTAATCTCAATCCATTGGATTAATCAAATTAAGCTAATTAGCAATCAAATTGCTAATCGATCCTCCTGTAACACTTGCACTAGGTTAAATGTCAATCGTATTGATCGTTTAACCCTAGAATGATTCTTAATCGTTGATCAACCATCTGATCGGATTGTAAACTCTAATATGTGTGATCTCATTGATTAGAACCTAAGTTGATAGTACAGGAATAAATTTTTATACCAATTGAAGTGACCATCTAGCAATGGTACCCGACGGCCGGATAGATCGAATGTGTAGAACAACATCCTTAGAACCCATGCGGATATAGTTTTCATATAATTCATCTCCTTGATCAAAATGCTCATAGGATACCTCAGAGTTCAACTGTCAACTTTGATCAGGTTGTCCACATTGTATTTCAAAATATCAAATCCATCTGATGGATTACCCTGGCCAAGGTTCTACTAAATTGAAATACAGTGACTCATTCTTCTCCAACTCTTGGAGTGGTCAATCCCATCTTGATCATACTCTGACTTCGCAAGTACTTGACTATGCCCAGAAGCCTTCCATCACTGAATTAGAAACTTAGTTAGTCCAGTACCAAAGCACAGTGAGTTGCTTGCAAGTCACTAAGGCGATCTCAGGTCTAAGGGATACTTATACCTATATCCCATCAGAGATATTCTCGACAGCAGAATGCTCTGGAGTTGGTCACATTCAATGATGATGTATCCTTACATCTCACCTGTATGCCATACCAATATCTCTACACTCCTTGGTTAAGAAGACAACCAACCCATATGGCCTACAGTGACTTATGCTCGAAAGAAACTATCGTCCTTATTAACAGTCTATCATTTGATCATGAATAGTTTTAATGACTAATCAATAAATCTTCTCTTTATCGAACCTAAATAGTCCTAAGGATTTCATCACAACAACGGAGTTCATTAGAAGATGAAAACTTATGATGAAAATATCAAATATATATTTTATTTATTAACAAATTAATTATAATACAAGGTTGCTCAACCATCAACAGGTTGACGATTGACTTTTGGGACATATTTTTCAATAGTCTTATCGTATGAGATTATTTTTTTTACTCTGACTTTCTCTCTCTACTTGATTTATGAACTCCATGAAGAATTTTCAATCCTATCATTTAAATCCGAATTGAGCTGATAAACAGACTCTGAACCACTTTATCAGTCAAACAATATATTTGTACCATTTGAGTCTTCATCGAACATCATAAAATCCAATCTTTATCGATTATTGAATCATTGCATCTTTAATGATCTTTTGATTAAATGAAAATATTTGATTGAACTGATCTTTGATTATCAGATGGTGTATTGAACTTCATCTTGACTCATGTCGGACACCACTGATTTGATCATCTTTGATCTTTGTTAAACCATCTATGTCCCAACTGGATCTTGATCAGATAAAATTAGATGACCAGACCAATCTATACTATTGGATGCATCTATCCTCAATATTATCTTTTTTTAATTATTCGTATCCTTTCTAATTATTGAAATTAATCTTGTATAAGATTATAGATGTCTGAAAATGGGATACTACGATATGATCCATGAATTGAAGATTTTGAAAAAAAATTCTAGATTTATATGAATTTGTTGGAATGCATATGAAATAAGTAATGCTTTATTTTTTTAGATTTATTGATAAATTATAAAATATATTATTGACATAATTTATGAAATGATATATGAATTTGATAAATGATATTTTGTTATTGAAAATATCTTATTTTGAAATATTATGATGAAGCATGATTGAAAATATAGATCTTATTATGCATTATACTTAATTGATTTCGATACCACATGACTACATGTACTATTATTAAATTGGAATATGAAACATGATTTATGAAAAGAATTTTGATTCAAGATGATTGGAACTCTTAGCCTAACTATGTGAAGAACCCCACTAATAGGAGCTAATACATTGGCAAATGATTAGTCCTCATGATTTATGTTGCCTTCAAACTAGTGATATATCGTCAATAGACCAGCAGTTCCAAAGGACTTGTTGCAAGATGATACATAGCTTCTTGTAAGATGACATATGGTGTTATGACCTTGCTGCAGGGATAATGTGGTAATAATTCATAGTTGATGAGAATTTGATATTTTGAAAGAAAGTGATTCTTGAAAGAAACTTGAATTTGAAAAAGAATTGAATTTGGCATGAATTCTATTTTGATAATTTTGTATAATAGAAACTAATTTTGAATTGATGAATTCTATATACTTACTTTTTATAAATGATTATTTACTTTATTACCTGACTTAATATAGTTGAAGCGATCAGTGCTTACTGAGCTATCTAGCTCGTTCTTTTCTATTTTACTATTTTTATAGATTTTGCGAATTAAGATAATATGAGAATATGTATGGAAAAGTCATTAGAAGTAGAACTTCGATATTTTTATTTTAGATTGAAAATTTTATTGAATTTGATATAAGATCTTTTGAATATCAATGAATTTATTGAGATATTAACGTTAAAATTTAGATTGTTAAATTTTGGATCTAATTTATTGACTAATTATTTTTTTGTTACTTTATGATAATATGATGAGATGCCTTGAATGCTTGTGGAGAGAGTTTTCTATAAGTGTGCGGTAGTTATCGCGATCCCTAGCTCACGATCTTGGGTCAAAGTGTGATAATAAGAAGTTCTACGATCACTCTCACAAGCATCATTAGTATAGTGTATACTCAAACTCTTTTGATATTATCAAAATCAATTCTTGAGCTAATAAATATTAATGAGTTATTGAAGTTTATGTTAAAAGTATTTTAGAAAGCTAAAATCACTCTTAGAAAGTATTTCATGAACGACAAGATATGGAGCCAAAGAAAGTAGATGGAAGAAGCCATTTCATAAGAAATCAAGTGAAAAAGATCAAGAGCCAACTCCAAATTTTAAAGAGTCGACTCTAGCATGCAAATATAAAATGGCATAGTCTGCGAGTCGATGCCCACTTTGTCAGGTCTGAAGAAAATTTGCGATAGTGCAATATATGCAATTAAAAAATTTTGTGCAATAAAAATAATAGATTAAATAATTTAATCCTAATCATATGTTTAAGATCTAATCTTAGACTATCACATCAGAATCTTTGATATAAAAAATAAGTACTTTAGATCTAAAAATAAAAATCACATCGATCTCATTGATGCTGAAATTCTAGATCTAACTATTAGATCTACCATAGGAATCAAAATAAGTTAGAGATCGTTACCAAATAAATTTTGATCTTGATCTCCTCTAATCTAAAATTAGAGAGGGTGTTCCTCAGGTCACTCATAGTCACATGAAGTCATCTAGCCTCTATAAGAAAATCCACACGAAGACTGGTGTAGATCAGGGGCTCGAAGATGCTAGTCTGCGAACAACTTCGACAGCTGATCTCTTCTTTCTTCTACAAGCATCTTGGATACTGCAAAATGATAGAGAATCTAGAGGAGGAAGAGGAGGAGGAGAAGAGGCTTTAAAAATAAAAAATCTATAATAGAATTGATCATGGGATGTTCAAGAGAGGGGTCCCCTTTTGATAGATTAAGAATTAGGACTTTTAAGAAAGGATGCCATAAATCAATGCCAAAACCCCTTTTTGGCATCCTCAAAAATTCCAAAAAAATTAATAAAATATGGAGAAGAAATTTAGAGTCTTACATGCTAAATAATTTCTCAAAATAAATAAGAAAAAAAAATATGGCTTCAATAATATACCATATACGAAAAATCTCTTTCCTAGTCTGCATCTTATCTCTAATTCGGATCATATTCGAATTAGGCAAGAGATAATATTATGACTCATCAGCTATATCCGACAACCCTTATTGGATTCTCTCTCATGATGCCAAAAATCATAATCCAAATCCAATTAGGCATAGAGAAATTGGCATGGATCCAGATGTGACGCAAAAGATAAGGATAGAGTCCTAGTCTGACTTGGACTCTTCATTTCTAATCCAAATCAAATTTGGATTGAAACCACTGATAGAAATAAATCTAATCCAATTATAAATCTAAATATCTCATCAAATTTCTAACTCAATTAGAAATTAGTCGAGTTCAAATCCTGATCGAATCAGGATCAAATTTTTTTTGTAATCGGGTTTGATCATATCAATCCCAATCTGAGTCGAACTGATCTAATTCAATTATAATTATTCCAAAACTCTTTACTCAATCTAATTGAGTCAATTAATAATCTAATTACTAATTAATTTTTCATAAATGATAGAGTCCTAGTCTCAGTGGGACTCTCCCACAGAGTCCTAGTCCAAGTAGGACTCTTCACCAGAGTCACAATTCAATTGGACTCTTCAGCCATCAAATCTGATTAAATCTTCTAATACGTGTGACCCTATAGATTTGAACCTAAGCTGGTAGTATAGAAATAACTTTTTATATCAATCAATGTAACCATCTAGTAATGATGACCCGACAATCGGATGGGTCGAAGTATTGCAAAGCAACCTTCTAGAACCTACTGGCGTATGGTTATCGTATAATTCATCCCTTTGATTTAAATGCTCAAGGTGACTTAAGATTTCACTATTAACCCTAGTTAAGTCAACCACATTGTATTTCAATCTTTCAAATCTATCTCATGGATTCTTCTGACCAAGGTTTTGCTAAATTAAAATATACTGATGCATATCTCGTACTAATTCAGAGGAGTCAATTCCATCTTGACTCACATACCGACTTGATAAGTATTTGACTGCACCTAGTATCCTTCCGTCACTAAGTTAAAAACTCAAATAGTCTGATACTAAAGTATAGTGAGTTGCTCACGAGTCATCGTGGTGGTTTCAGATCGGAGGGATACTTATACCCATACCCCTCAGAAGCTATTCTTGATAGCAGAGTGCTGGGCACATGATCATGTTCGATGCGAATGTACTCCTACATTCTATCTGTATGCCATAACTGTGTCTCCACACTCCTTGATCAAGAGGACAATTAACTCATATGGCACACAACGACCTACACTTGATATTGCTATCATCCTAGTCATAGCGTATCATTTGATTGTGAATAATTTTTAAAACTTGACGACAAGTCCTCCTTTGTCGATTAATATATATAGTTCTAAGACTTCATTACAACATAGGAGTTCAAAGATGATCAATTTGTAATAAAAATATCAAATAATTTTATTAATAAAAATTCATATACAGTTTACAAGATGAGCACAATCAACTAACAATTGTGTTGCTCCTTGAATTGATTTTGATGATTACAAAGCATTTGAGGAGATTACTAATGATTTTGGCTTGAAAAAAGATTTATTGTATTTCAGAGGCAAACTCGTAATTTTATCAAGATCCGATTCGGAAGCCTCAATAGTAAGAACAAAAGATGTGCAATCTATTGTAGGTAATTTCAATATTTTTGAAAGTGTATTTTGTAAGAAAATCAAGTTTATATTTTTGAGTCGACCCCATGAGTCGACTCATGGCTAGAAGGGCTGAACGGCATGCAAAATTTGTTGGCTGGCACACTCTGTGAGTTGACCCCATGAATCGACCCCTTGGCATGAGTCAACCCTATGAGTCGATCTCTGCTGCTTTGCAGGTCAAAATTACAGAACAATCATTTTCTACTCTTTTCCACAGAGGTTGACCCCATGAGTCGACCCATGAGCACGAGTTGACCCTATGAGTCAACCCCTGTGATGAAAAATTTTTGCAATGACTAATTTTTAATCTATTTCAATTACATTTAATGCTCATTTAATATGCTCTAACGGCTCTATTTCAGCCCAGATTAGTCTTCACCATTATTTGAAGTTATATAAAGGGATTAAAAGGAGGGAATCAATAATAAGAAAATAATTTGAAAAAAATTTTTCAAGCATTCATTTCAACCCTAAGCAAGAGCCCACTAAAAGGGTTCAAGAAGCTTTTATTTCAAGTTCACCAACTCCTCAAGAGCTCATTTAAGTCTCTAACCATCTTGAGAAAATCAGAAAGAGCTTCCTTCTAATTGTGTAAAGTGTATTTAAAGCTTTATTCGCTCATTAAAGGAGCTTCATCTGTATTTCTGTGCAATTAACTGTAATACTCTTTTTGAGTTGTTGTTTTTATTTTGGAAGGATTCCAAAATATGAAAAGGTTGATCTGAACCTTGAATCGGATTGTATTAGGTTGGCTTGTATCCAAAAATAAGTGTTCTAACTTTGGATAGCTAGAGTCGGAGGTTTTGGCGATTGTATTCAGATTGAATACAGTT
>NC_025993.2:128170440-128203871 GCF_000442705.2 Elaeis guineensis
AAACTTTTGATTCTGAGAGCTTTAGTAAATGGATCGATCAGGTTCTTCCTTCCATCGATCTTCTGAAGGTCGACAACATCTCAATCTACGATCTCCTGGATAAAGTGATAACGACGTAGAATATGTTTGGTGCACTGATGAGATCTCGACTCCTTAGCTTGAGCAATGGCTCCAGTATTATCGTAGCATAACAAGACAGGACCATCAACGGAGGGTGCCACTCTGAGCTCATCGATGAACTTCCACAATCATACAGCTTTCTTCACAGCATTGGATGCTGCGATATACTCTGCTTCACAAACAGAGTCTGCAACAGTATTCTGTTTGAAATTTTTTCAGTAAATTGCTCCACCATTTAGGATAAAAATATAATCCGATACACTCTTACTATCATCATAGTTTGACTGAAAATTAAGTCGATGAACCCCACAAGTTTCAAGTCAGTTTCACCATACACAAGCCACTGGTCCTTAGTATTTCTTAAACACTTAAGAATGGTCTTTACGACCTTCCAGTGATTTTCTCCTGAATCAGATTGGTATCTACTCACTACTCCTAATGAGTATGCCACGTCTAATCTCGTACATGTCATGACGTACATAATAGAACCCACTTTCGAAGCATATGAAACTCTGCTCATATACTCTCTCTCTTGAGGAGTTGTCGGACAATCTCTTTTCAAAAGAAAATTTCTTGGCCTATTGAAAGATAGCCTTTCTTGAAATTCTCTATGCTGAATCATTTCAGCATAGTATCTATGTACGTGGATTGGAAGAGCCCGAGCAGCCTCTTAGATCTATCCTTATAGATCTTCATCCCTAAGATGTAGGCTGCTTCTCCTAAATCTTCATGGAGAATTATGACGACAGTCACACTTTTATTCTCTGTAATGCAGGGATATCATTCTTGATTAAGAGAATGTCATCCATATACAACACAAGAAATATAATTATCGAACTATTTGCCCACTTATATATGCAGGGTTTCTCTCCATTTCTAACGAAGCCATATGTTTTGATCACCTTATCAGAACGTCTGTTCCAACTCGAGATGCTTGCTTCAATCCATAAATTGATCTTTGAAGCTTGCACACTCTGGACTCATCTATGGATATGAACCCTTCAGGTTGTATTATATACATCTCTTCGTTCAGCTCTCCATTTAGGAAAGCTGTCTTCATATCCATTTGTCAGACTTCATAGTCCAGATATGCTACTATCGCAAGCATGATTCGAATGGATTTGAGCATTGCTATAGGAGAAAATATCTCATCATAGTCAATACCATAATGCTGACGATAATCTTTAGTAACCAAATGAACTTTATAGATCTCCATCTTCTCATCTGCGCCCCTCTTCCTCTTGAAGACCCATTTACACCCTATGAGCTTTACCCCTTCAGGTGGGTCAACTAATGTCCATACATCATTGATTTCATGGACTTCATTTTGAATCTTATGGCTTCAAGCCATTTATCAGAGTCAGATCTCTGCATTGCATCCATATAGGTGATCGGATCCTCATCGTTCTCATCGAGTTCGACAGGATCCCCATCCCGGACCAAGAAACTTAAGTATTTATCTGCCTGATGCAGTACCCTATCGGATCACCTTAAGGATGTTTATTCATTGGGCTCTAGGTTTGATCTCATCAAATTTGGTTCAAATTCAATCATTGGTGTCAGTTCTTCTACCTGTCGAACCTCATCAAGCTCGATTTTAGAGGCACTTATTCCTTCACTAAGAATTTTTTTTCTAAAAAATATGCCTTACTACTGACAAACACCTTTTGTTCAACAGATAGGTAAAAGTAATATCCCCTCATTTCCTTGAGGTACCCTACGAAATTACACTTATCAGATTTAAGATTGAGTTTGTCAGTTTGTAATCGTTTAACATAAGCTGGATACCCCCAGATCCTAAAGTAAGAGAGGTTCAGCCTACGTCCTGACCATATCTCATATGGTATCTTACTAACTGACTTGCTCGAAATATTATTGAGCATAAGACAGGCTATTTCAAGTGCATATCCTCAAAAAGATATCGATAGAGTTGCAAATCCCATCATGGACCGAACCATGTCCAACAAGGTTCGATTCCTTCTTTCTGAGACGTCATTATGCTGTAGTACCCCTGGAGGGATCCATTGGGAGAGAATTCCATTCTCTCCTAGATATGTCAGAAATTCACTGAAAAGGTATTCACCTCCTCGGTCAGACTGAAGAATTTTAATATTTTTTTCTATTTATTTCTCTATTTCTTATAGAACGATTTGAATATTTCAAATGATTCAAACTTATGTTTCATCAAGTAGACGTACCCATACCTAGATAGGTCATATGTGAACGTGATGAAGTAGCTATACCCTCCTCTGGCACATGTGCTCATGGGTCCACATACATCAGTATGTATAAGACCTAGCACATCACTGGTTCGTTGACCTTTTCTAGTAAAAGGTGACTTGATCATCTTTCCAAACAAACAAGACTCACAGGTAAGTAATGATTCATAATTATGTTTATTAAGAATTTCTTCTTGAGTCAACCTGTTTATCCAGTTCTTGTTGATATGACCTAGCCTATAATGTCAAAGATAGACATCTATGACATCATCTATTCTAGGATGTTTATTTGAAATGTACATTACATTAAGCCTAGATACAATATAGATACTATTATTCAACTGTCCACGTAAAATTGTAACACCATTCAAAATGATATCATAAAAGTTTTTCTTTATTGATATTTCATAATTTGAATTAGCCAAAAGACTTACAGAAATAATATTTAAAAGAAAACTAAGATAGTAATGAAACTCATTAAGAATAATATTCTGAGACTCGAATATAAGCTTAATGATTCCTAAAGCTAGAACTGAAACTGATCTTCCATCTCCAACATTCAGGAATCTCTCATCTTTTCCAAATCTCCTAGTGACCTGAAGACCCTGCAACGAATTGCAAATATAAATAGGGCTTCCAATATCTAATATCCAGATCATTGAATCTATAAGAGAGAAGTTACAAGGTGTTATCACATAAATACCTTGTCCAGCAACTGATTGCTTCTTCTTCTTTGGCCTGTTTGGGTCAAAAAAAATGATATACTGAGGATAATTTCTCTTTCAGTGACCCTGCTTCTTGAAAAAGAAGCACTCTATCTGACTTTGATCAGCTTTAAACTTGAGTTTTTGGGACTGACTCCCAGCACAGGCACCTTCTTATCTTCTTCTTTTTTTTTTCTTAAAGGGATGATGACTATCCGAAGAAGATCCTCCCACTAGATTCATTGTCTCTTTATGGAATTGGTGATCTTTCTCAAAAGTTTGTAGCAACCTCAACAGACCATGGTAGTTGACTACAGACTTTGTCATTCTGAAATGACTGAGGAATGACAGGTAGGACTTGGGAAGAGAGTTCAGGATCGCATCTTTTTTAGCTGTTCATGCAAAGAGAAGTCGAGTTTGCTCAATTTTTCAATCTGCTCGATCATGTACAATACATGATCGGTAACAGATGCACCCTCCCTCAACTGGGTATTGAAAATGGTGCAACTTATCTTGTGTCGCTCAACATCATCAGGAGTACCAAAGGAATCCCTCAACACTTGAAACATTTTCTCTGACTAAGCTTCTTCAAACTTCGACTGAACTCATCATTCATGGAGGCCTGCATGATGCAACGAACTATGGTACGATCATTGAGCCACTTCAAATAAGTATCTCAGATCGCTCCTCGAATGTTAGGAGCAGGCTCCTCAAGTGTCAGATCTGTTATCATATAAAGGATCCGCTCATGCTCTAGGATAATCTTTAATTTTTGATATCAATTATCAAAAATCAGTTCGGTAAGCTTCTCATTGTCCAACAGTAATCGTAGTGACAAATTTGAGGCTATATCTACACACACAAAGAAAGAACAAAGCCTAATTAGTATATGAATTTATTAATCCTAAAGATTTGGACTTTAGTCTAAAGGTCTTCCCACTATTTTATATGAATTGGTAGCCTCTACCTTTAATTTGAAGAATTATCTTAATTTCTTAGTGGGTACTAGAATCCACACAGATTACATATAGGTCCGAGGATGGCTCAATCAACCCATATACACCTATGGGTAGGTTCTCAGCCAATTATTTCTCCAAACAACTTCTAACATTTAATTTAGCTCCAAATTTTATTTCAGTAGGCGATAGGCCTTCACTGAAAGTTTTGATTAAGTCAAACCATTAACATGAACCTACTCAGTGATTCTACCTAATGAGTGATCAGATCCGAGGATAGCTCGGTTAACTCAACCATCATCAGATAGTTTGTCAGAGTCATCATATGATGAATGATAATTTCATCATTCAGAGAGAACATCAGACGGATGGCGTCTGCAATGTCAATCAGAAATAATGGATCCATTATCACTCACCTTAATGGAAGGCTATGATCTAGTTATCACCATAACTAGCTCATTTTAAGGACCTAATAATTTAGAGGAATTAATCGATTTAGAGAAGAGAGAAGAGAAGAAAAGATCAATCAGTAGACCATAGTCTTCTCACTGACTTTACTAAGTCACTGAATCAGATTAGGTCATGCTGATTGAACTGACACCTAGATCAGTCACACTGATCAACCTTAATGGTATGGACTAACACGAATCACTTAGCAATCTAATCAAAATCTAGTTCATCAAATTGGCCAGGTAAGTGAGATCAGTGGGAGGGTCTGTTAAGCTTGCCTTAGACACCATCGAAATGGTCAGGTAAGCCGCTCCCAATTAAAAATCATCGGTCGAAATGCCAAACTTACCTTAGACACCAATTAGTTAACTAGTTTCGATTTGACCAACTTAATGATTCGGCTTCAATCACTGAGCTACAATCAAGGTCTATTTGGTCTAATCAAAGACATGGACTTGACCATCTACAACTATTGTACTAGAGAAACTCTGATTAATCTAATTCAATATTTGGTTAGACTTAATCAATTTCTCTACATGGTCAATCAATTTTATGATTCTAACTTTAGGTCTAATCCAATTAAAGAGAATGACCTAATTTGAGCTAACTCATACCTCATGTTTTGTGTAATGTCATTAGATCTAAATCACAATTCTAGATCTAATCAGCTTGATACTTAATTCTCAATTAAGTTTTGCATCAACATGGTTAAGATTTTAAAAATAATTTTCAATGTAAACTTTTTACATCAAGTCATAAAATTTTTTAGATCAAATCTAAATTTTTTTATAATTTTAGATCAAAATAATTTTGACTAAACAAGATTAGATGTAACTAACTATCTTTACAACTTGCATTACATACAACAAAACCTAAGGTTTCAAGATCTTGAGTTTTACAAGAAAGTAAATTTTTTTTTTCACTTTCTTCTTTATGGGACCTCATAGTGGCACCCCTACATGCCATGAAGAGCACCCTATTGAATGGGAGGAGAGGGTCATGAAATCCTACTTGCTCTTATGATCGGACGGCCTAGTGATTACCCAATCCGAGTACTTTGCTACTCAGAACATCTAATCAAAATAAATAATAATCAAATCTGAAAATAAACTAATTTAAATCTAATCTAAATCATAAATAATTAGATTTAATAACAAAAAATTAGATCTAAAGTCATATTAATTCATATCAAAACAACCTAGCTCTGATACCAATTGAAAAAAATTTACAATAGTGCAATATATGCAATTAAAAAATTTTATGTAGTAAAAATAATAAATTAAATAATTTAATTCTAATTACATGTATAAGATCTAATCTTAGACTACCACATCAAAATTTTTGATATAAAAAATATATGCTTTAGATCTGAAAATAAAAATTACTTCGATCTCATCGATGCTGAAATTTTAGATCTAACTATTAGATCTACCATAGGAATCAAAATAAGTTAGAGATTATTACCAAATAAATTTTAATCTTGATCTTCTCTAATCCAATGATTGGAGAGGATGTTTCTCAGATCACTCACAGCCATACAAAGTTGTCTGGCCTCTATAAAAAAATTCACGTGAAGACTGGCGCAGATCAGGAGCTCGGAGATGCTAGTCTGCGAACAACTTCGACAGCTGATCTCTTCCTTCTTCTACAAGCACCTTGGACACTCCAAAGTGATAGAAGATCTAAAAGAGGAAGAGAGAAGGAGGATAAGAGGCTCTAAAAATAAAAAAATCTACAAGAGAATTGATCATCGGACGTCCAAGAGAGGGGTTCCCTTTTTATAGACTAGGAATTAGGACTTTCCAAGAAAGGATGCCATGTATCAACATCAAAACCCCTTTTTGGCATCCCCAAAAATTCCAAAAAAATAAACAGTATATGGAGAATAAATCTAAAGTCTCACACATCAAAAGATTCCTCAAGAAAAATAAGAAAAAAAATAATATGGCTCTAATAATATACCATATAAAAAAAATCTCTTTCCTAGTCTGCATCTTATTTCTAACTCGGATCGCATTCAAATTAGGCAAGAGATAATATTATAACTCATCAGCTATAGCCAACCACTCTTATTGGATTCTCTCTTGTGATGCCAAAAATTACAATCCAAATCCAATTAGATGTGGAGAAATTGATATAGATCCAGATATGGCGCAAAAGATAAGGATAGAGTCATAGTCTGACTTGAACTCTTCATTTCTAATTCAATTCTAATCCAAATCAAATTTGGATTGAAACCACTGATAGAAATAAATCTAATCTAATTATAAATTTAAATATCTCATTAAATTTCTAACTCAATTAGGAATTAACCGAGTCCAAATTCTGATCGAATCAGGATCAAATTTTTCTTGTAATCAGATTTGATCGTATCAATCCCAATCTAAGTCGAACTGAATCTAATTCAATTAGACTTATTTCAAAGCTCTTTAATCAATTAAATTGATTCAATTAGTAATCTAATTACTAATTAATTCTTTATAAATGGTAGAGTCTCAGTCCCAGTGGGACTCTCCCACAGAGTCCTAGTCCAAGTAGGACTCTTCAGCCATCAGATCTAATCAAATCTTCTAATACATGTGACCCCATAGGTTCGAACTTAAGTCGGTAGCATAAAAATAACTTCCTATACCAATCGATGTAACCATCTAGCAATGATGATGTCACGCCTCCGGCCCGAGATCGCGAGTAGGAGGTCGCGGCAACCGCCGCATACTTATGAAGAACTCTCTCCATAAGCATGCAAGGCATCTCATCATGATATCAATGCATCACAGTGGAAATAAATTTAAATAATTATTATTCAACTTTAATTCAAATAATTAAATCAAATATCTTACATCCAATAAAATTTTACTAAAAATAAAATAATAGTTCTAAGTTCAATAAAGTTGACAATGCTAAATCTCGCCTCTAAAAGTTCTGTCCCAATATTTCTTCCCACGCTCGTAATTAATTATCTGAATATGAAAAATAGAAAGAAAGGTAATAAGCTAGACAGCCCAGTAAGTAATAAATATCTCAACTAGATATTTCAGATATTACCTAATTTTCAAGAATAATATTGTAAATAAATATAAAAATATATTTCATGCTGGTTTAATACAAATCTAATATTTTAAATATTTACATATAATATAATCATAAATTCGATTCGATTCAAAACACTCGTAATTCAACAGCCTCGACTATGACCAACGTTTAACCCCCATTGCGGGGTCCACTGAATACCAGTGCACAACCTCCACTGACGGGTCCACAAATACCAGCGCACAACCCCCACTGGCAGGGTCCACTAAGTACCAGCGTATAATCCCATTGGCGGGGCCCACTGAAACATAGTTAGGCTGAGAGCATAAATCCGATCTGTATCAAAACACTTTGTATCATAATATATCATAATTTTTCACTGAACGTGTGCATAATCGATGTACCATAATATTTCAAAAGTATTTTTCTTTCAAAACATAATTTCATAAATCATGCATAATTTCAGAGAATAATTATTTATTTTCAGAATAAATTTGAAATATCTCGAGAAGATGATTCATTACTTTCCTTTCATAGAGCACTGAATGAATAGATCGACTAACTTCTAGGAGATTCTTCAGTGCCTATTATTCAAAATTATATTTTTATATTAATTTTAATTCAAAATTAAATCTAAACAAATCAAAATCAAAACCTCACTTAAAATCAGACTCTTTCTAAACTCGATCAAAATCATCAAAATGAAGCCTTACACTATGCTAATTCTAGAGGAATAACTTTAGAGAGAGAAATCCATCAAGAGAAAAAATATTTGGAGAAAAAATTCTAGAGAGAGAAAGTAGAGAGAGAAAGTCCAATTTCAGAGAGAGAAAGTAAGGGTTCAGACTGAAAGAAGAGAGAGAAGAGAGAGAAACTCTCTCTCTCTTTTTTTTAAATTTATTTATTTATTTATTTATTTATATATATATATTTATATATATATATTTTTTCTTTTTCTTTTTCTTTTCTTTTCTCTTTTTTCTTCTTTTTTTTTCTTCTTTTTCTTTTCTTTTCTTTTCTTTTCTCTTTTTCTTCTTTTTCTTCTTTTTCTTCTTTTCTTCTGTTTTTCTTCTCGGGCTCCTTCCAGGCCAGAACAGGGGACCGACGGGTCCCCTCCTTTGCCAGGCCATTCAGGCCGCGGCTGCCACGGTGGAGGCCGCGGTAGAGGGGGGCCACTCCCCCCATTACGGAGAGGCATGGCCGGCGATCGATTGCGATCGTCGGTGTCAGAAAATCCAAGGGAAAAAGGCCAAAATAGGAGTCTTTTTTTGATCAAGAATCGGCGACACTCGTCACCGGCAGTCGCACACAAAGGCACGGGAAGAAGGGGAAAGAAGAGAGGAAGAGAAGGAGAACTCACTTCGGCCTCGGTGACCCTACCACGAGCAATCACGGCGAGAACAAGATGAGTGTCCGCGGCTTCAATCGGGAAATCAGGGGAAAGAGAGGGGTAGCGGTCCGGTGATCGGCTTCTAAGGAGGGGAGGTCTTTTTATAGAGAGCCCTAGGACTCTGAGAGGTCCTAGGACTCCCGATTTCAAGGTTTGATTGGAGAAGAAGACTCCTACCGGGAGTCTTCTTCCCGATCCCCTGTTTCTTCTATTTTTTTTTTTTTTGAGCTTGGTTCTTTTAATTTGGGCTTGGGCTTGGGCTATTACAGATGACCTGACGATCGGATAGATTGAAGTGTTGCAAAGCAACCTTCTAGAACCTACTGGCGTATGGTTATCGTGTAATTCATTTCTTTAACCCAAATACTCAAGGTGACTTAGGATTTAACTGTTAACCTTAATTAAGTCGATCATATTATATTTCAACCTTTTAAATTCATCTCATGATTATCCTGACCAAAGTTTTGCTAAATTGAAATACACTGATGCAATCTCCTACCAATTCAGAAGAGTCAATTTCATCTTGAGTCACACACCGACTTGATAAGTACTTGACTGTACCTAGTATCTTTCATCATTAAGTTAGAAATTCAGATAGTCCGATACTAAAGTACAGTGAGTTGCTTACAAGTCACTGTGGTGGTCTCAGATCGGAGGGGTATTTATATCCATACCCTTCTTAAGCTACTCTTGACAGCAAAGTATTCGACACATGATCACATTCGATGTGAATATACTCCTACATTCTATCTGTATGCCATAACAGTGTCTCCACACTCCTTAGTTAAGAGGATAACCAACTCATATGACACACAACGACCTACACTTGATATCGCTATCATCCTAGTAATAGCGTATTATTTGATCGCGAACAATTTTAAGGACTTAACAACAAATCTTCCTTTGTCGATTAATATATATAGTCCTAAGGACTTCATTACAACATAGGAGTTCAAAGATGATCAATTTGTAATGAAAATATCAAGTAATTTTTATTAATAAAAATTTATATATAGTTTACAAGATGAGCACAATCGTCTAACGATTGGCTTTGGGATATATTTTCCAACAAAGTCAACTCTCTCAAATAGATGGAGAGTTGAATTTTTTAGTATTGATCTCGAGTTGACCCCTACTTAATCTTGAGTTAACTCTTTTAGAAAGATAGAGAGTTATATTTTTCAGATCAAATTTCAAGTCGATTCTTACTTCTGCCAATCCAACTCGTAGTTATCTCAAGTCGAGTCGACTCAACTATGGCTGACTGCTTTAATGACTAGTTTTGTAGAAATTTCATAAGTATATAATATATCTAACGGCTAGCTTTTGGTCCCCATTCAAGTACATTTAGTGAACATTTAAGAAAGAATTACATGTCTTCAACAACCAAATTTTTGAAGCATTCAAGTAGTTTTTAAAAGAAGAGTGCATTGATTGTCAACCTTCCTTGATATGATTTTCAAGGGCTTCATAGATTTTTTTTATTTGCTCTTTTTAGGAGCCTTTTGTTGTTTCATATATTGTATTCTAATTCTTTGTTGTAAATAAGTTTCAATTAGGATTGAAACTTGAGGATAATTCTTTTTGTAAACAAATTTTAATTAGAATTGAAATTTGAGGAAAGATCTATCCAAGTCTTAAGTAGAGTGAGATTGTTTTGTAAGCCTAAGATTGACTTAAGGGTATAGATTTGGTAGATTTCATTAAGAAAATCCAGTGAATTTTGATTGTAAGTCCAAAAAAATAATCAAGTTATAATCTTAGAGAGATTATAGTAAAATTTTCAAAGATGATTTGGAGAGTGGATATAGATACTGCTTTTAGTGCCAAACCACTATAAAAATTCTTGTATTTACTTGTGCCTTATTATTTCTTTTCATTACTTATTGTTTGTATCTTCATACTATTATATTTAGCATAGCTCTCATCTAGATTGCCTCACTTAATTAGGTTAATTATCATGTACAATAAGTTTTTTAATTTTTAAAAAACCTAATTCATTTCTGGCCCCTTGGGTTGTTTATCTAGGCAACACCAAATATAAATTTATTATCAATCCAAAAATTTTGGATTTTTAAGGTTTAAGATTTAGGTTTTTATCCTATGCATGTCACTTAAAATGAGATCTAGTGCCATCATCCCATGAATGATAATATTTTAAATAATATTTTTTCTATAATTTCTACTTGTAATCCTTACATAGAAAGACTTATTGGAGTTTATAGAGATGATTGTTTTAATTCTTTACATGAATGCATCATGACTTGAGCAGCATAATCAAGAGAGGGTGTCAGAGCAAATAGGTAAGACCACTGCACCTAATTAAGGAGATCTCTCGAACCTTAGCCAAATGAGTAATGGGGGATGAAAAGATGATGCAACACAAGATACAGCCAACTACCATTATGACCATTTAGATCATACCAAGCATCAAAGGAGCTAGTAGATTCATATATTAAAATTGCAGTAAGCAAAAATTTGATTTATTTTCATCTCATAAGTGAAAGTATAAGCCAATAGAATTTAGAGATTTTTGATAACCTTTCTTATTAATTTTTTATTAGGGACAATATCAAATTTTAGTCATATTTCCATATTTGTAATAGAATAATTCTAGTACATATTTCTATTATTAAATTTTATTTTGAGTATGATTCTACATCAAGTTTAATGCCTGATTAGGGTTAGAAAATCATGTTGTATAAATTTACATGTAATACATTATACTGGAAGCCTTAGAGATATTAATAAATTCTTTTTGAGATAATTTCTTTTTCTCAATGAAGAATTCTTCAATATATTTTTTTCTATTTGTGTTTTGATCTTTGAAGCATAACCTTGTTGATCAACTTGCCTCTTCTTCTTTTTCCTATTTGTCAAGAGAGGTAGGCAATGGAGCAAGGAGAAAAGTAGATGAGTAAATAGAGAATAAGAGAGAATACAAGAAGATATGGGGGAACAGAGAAAGATATGATTAGACTAGCAATAATATTAATTGAATAAAAAAAATTTGGGGATGAAAAATAGGATAAAACCAATTCCATGATATCTTAGGTTGCATTTGGTTTGGGGATAGTAGAGGCCTACCTTAGTTTATCCTAGAATAGGTATCAATTGCATTGAGTTGTTTAGCAAATAAACTTAGTTAGCTTGTTCAATTAAACCTACTAGAGGGTCCCTATTATTCATTTGAGCTTAGTAAAAAGTAGGTTAATAAGGTGCTCTATTGTTGAATTCATAAGAAACAATTATTGAAACCACCCTCAATCACTTCCTCTTTTCACCCATGCTTCCTTTTTCACTCTACTATCAATATACCCTTTGCCATGGTCATCTCATATCTATCTCTAATCTTAATCAATTGCATTCCTTTACTTTGCCATTAACTTTATACCATCTTCTTCCTTAATTAAAGATGGAGCTTGCTTGCTCTCTTTTGCTCTCTCCTTTCATTGTTTGTCAGAAGGATTGTGGGCTAAATAAAGGAAAGAAAGTTGAGCATAATTCCTTTCACTTTCTTATTAGTCACCTACTTTAGGCTTAGGTCATAAGCACTAGAATATAGGGCTTCTTAGCCTAAAAAGAAAGTGCTTTTAACATCTTTCTTAGTACATTGCAAGTCTAGTAAGAACCATGCTGTTTAGTTTTTGCACAATAAATATATTAGATTGTATTATGCAAAAATAATGCTATGTCTTATTTAAAGATATAATTGCATGAGTTACTTCAGCTGTAGCACCTGATACTTGAGTATTAGTTCAAAGCATTTTCTCTATCACATTTTATCTTGAAAAAGTAGGGTTATCTCGCATTCTTAAACTAATAACCATCTTTTGGCTAACCTAACCTCCTCCATCCCTTGAGACTAATAAGTAGTAGTACAAAATATTCACTTACTATCCATCGACTATGCCTTTTAGTTTTATCCTAGGCCTTGATTAACTCTCTATGATGAACCTTGCAGAGGAATCCTTAGGGTTTTAGGGCATTGGATTTTCATTGTGAAACTCTAATTGCCACTACTATGGACTATCTATGGTGATGAGGAGATACATGATGGGTGAGTGAAGGTAAAGCCCCAAACCTAACAACCCCTTCTTCACCATGCTTCATCCCTCAATCCATGCCTACTTTTATAGTTTTTTTTTCTCTTTTTGTAAATATTGGACTACAAGATCAAGAAGGAAATGTACCAAGCTAGTGTAGTATATTCTACCTACATTGGCCTTGTAGATTCTCTTCCCATTCTTGTAGTCCCAAGACCTAAAAGAATAATAAACTATAAAATTAGGCATCATTTGGGGAAGGGAGGAAAATGGGGAAGGAGTTAGTAGGTTGAGGGCTTTGCCTTCCCTCCCTATAATAGAAGAACACATCCTTCCATAGATGTCCCTATCAATCAATGGTTCATAATAATAATAAAGGGAGCCCCATAATAATCATAAACTTTAGAAAAGATGACATGAGGAGGGGGAAAAGGAGAATAAGAGAGGCTGGGCTTTAATATAGGAAAATGATGAGGTAGAATTAATGATGAAATAATGAAAGGTTGTTGATTAAGATCAAATAAATCAGAGGAGATGGCCGTGGTAGAGGGTGGGTGGGGAGCAAAGAAAATAAACTAATTGATTAAGAAAGAAGTGAATAATTCATGTTGTTAATTTTCAAGGTTAAAATGACCTAATTAGCCTAATTTATGTTAGGTTCAAGTCAATAGCTAGGACCATAAGGTATTGATTTAGCCTTGTCATACTCAATTTTACTTGATAGGAAGTCTAAATTTATTTTTCCAATAACTCAATATATTTGAAACCTATTCTAGGATAAACTAGAGACAAACCCCTAATAGTTTTCTAATATAGCAAAAATTATAATTATTATGCAACTACTAATATAGAATGCTATTCCTATAAAAGAATGTTTGCAATCATTAATTCTAACATAAAATAAGTCATTCAAGTTAATTTTTTATTATCCCCAAAAATTCTTACTCATTCTAAATGAAGTGTTACAAATCACTGAACCAAGTTAACCCTGTTATATCCAAACCATCGAAGATTAGTGTCTCTAGTTTAGTTTATTTGTTGTTGTATGAATCCTTGAATTGATGACATAGATTGTCTCTATGGATCTACAAGATAACCAAGATGTTAGAGGACTTGCCAGCTTCACTCCAACCGGACCCTCCACTGCAGCCCGGCCCTCCACTGCTTAAGTTAAAGAGAGTTTTTATGTGGGAATGGAGAAAAAAATTAGAGAGTATTGTTCAAATTACGATTTAGCGATTACTTCTCTTGCAAGGACTTATGGCTTATTTATAGTTGTAGGGATCTTGAGTTTTCTATAAATCATATCTTAACAACTTGAGTCATATTGTAATAGTCTAGATTGTACTATAATTATCTAAAGATCTGGTATAACTATTGGGGTTATTTTGGTAATCTTCACTCTTACAAAATGGAGGGGATGTTCTACTATACAAGATAGGTAACTCATTAGCTGAAATGAGAAAATTAAATCATCTTGTGATAGATGCCGAGTTAAAAGAATGTCTACTTAAACTATAGGACTTCATGATGGCAACAAATAGCCTCGGAGGTCAGTTGTTTCTAGTTTGCTCATCCTAATCTCTAGGTTGGTAAGAGTAATCCCAATCTAATGAGCTTATAGCATTTAGAGTATATTTGAGTTGCCATATCAACTACTAGCTGGACCAATCTAGTCATCCCATGTCATCAGCTCATTTTCTACTACGTCACCTAGCTCCCACTTTCAAGTTCGAGCCATCTTTCTTTGTTTAGGGGAAGGAGGGTGAAGGAATTAACTACATCTTCTCCTTCTATACCATTTTGAAGTGGATATTAAATTCTATTTGAGAGTTCTCTAAAGTGTGAGTGAAGTTCTACCTTCCCAAAGTGGCATTGACTATCCAATGGTGGGTGGATGCAATGTATATCTACTGATCTAGCCAAAGAGATGATCAATCAAGCTGATCTGAACCATTCAAAGCTCTATATAAAGAATGTAAGCTTAGCAAGTTTGTCGGAAGTAGAAAGCTCCTGGATATCCTCTTGAGTTCATTCTAGCAAGCTGATATATTCCGTAGGGCCAATCTACTAAGTTCTCCCAGTATGATTTCTGACAACCATCTAAGTTGTTGTTTGGTGGTGGTTCTATAATTTCTTTTCTTCTTTTTTTGAGGAGCTAAGCTACCTTACTGATTCATTTTTTAATTGCAGAACATCAACTTCATGGATTCAATGTATTAGATGCACCTCAAGCATTAGATAAAAAAATTTGAGTTAATCCTATATGAAGTTAGGGAAAGGTTGGCCATTATAGAGGCCACATTGAAATCTATCCAATGTAAGTTGGAGATCACAAAGGACCAAGTAGAGACGGATAGACATTGAGTTGCCATGATTGAGAAAAAGTTAAAGATCACAAGATTCAAGCCACCAAGGTCAAGAAAAAGAATCTTTAAACTTTGGAGTATAAGGTTCAAAGTACTAACCTATGCTTGCCTCACTATGGTTGATACCCTTATAAAGGGTTCCAACAAGTTCAAGGGCCAAGTAGCAATGCTCTTCCCTAAGGCCAATATCAGCTGCCTCAGCCTTTTTTGGGGTAGCGATGGCAATGCTGGGAGCTTTAAGCACCATGGAGTAGATCTTGATGCAAATCTTCTTCTTGTGCTTTTTGGTATTATTGCTTAGCTGGCTGATCTTACTAGAGTTGTTGATATTGTAGAACTGAAGCTTGATTAAATATTGACCTTCTTTCAAAGTTTTATCTAGTTTCTAATTTATTTTGTAATCATATATTATAAATATTAATAAAATAGAATCACTTTTATACATAGCTCTTCTTTCGTTCATTGCTTGAATGCTTGGCTTCTCATTTCAAGAATTTGAGATCATCTCATGGATTCCAAGATTGGCTAAATTAGACTAGAGTGCTCAAAAATAAGCTCAAGCATTTAAGGTTGGCTAAATAAAACTGAGTAACAAATTCAAGTTAAGACTATAATACTTTGGAGAAAACTCTGAATGCTTGAGGTTGGATGAATACAATTGAGATGTCTTTTGAAAACAAGCTGAAATAGAGCAAGGCCATAATGAAGCCATAACACCCTTTGAGGTGAAATCATAATATCTTTAAAGTCAAATTGAGATGAGGTCATAGATGAGTTAAGATAAAACTAGATACCCATAGAGATTGGTTGAAATAAGATAAAGCTATAATAACAATGCCATGGAGAGTCTGAAATGAAACTAGAAATCCTATAGAAATAGGCTAAAATAAAGCTAGAATTCTATTGAGATAGGTTGAATAAAGCCAGAGTGCTTGAGATTAGCTGAATAAAGCCAAAATGCCTTAAATAAGCTTGTAATATTTGAGATCGTCCTATAAAAGATGAGATAGTAGACTTTGATCCTCCAAGGATATCTGGCCTTGAGAGATATTTATTGTACCTATTTGAGACTAAGATAATAGACTTTGATCTTTGAGGGCTATCAAGCCTTCGATCAGTGAGATTCTTCTAGATAGTGTCATCCAGTTAGTAGATCAGACAGCTTTCTTTCATCTATGCTGGGACTATTTATCCTTAGGTCTCAAGGGTTGGTCCCTGGGATGTCTCCTTGGTCTGGTCTAGCCAGAACTTTTCATCTTAGAAATCCCAAAGATTAGTCCTTAGGGTGTCTCCTTAGCCCAGTCTAGTTGGGACTTTTCATCATGGAGGTCCCAATGATTTGTCCCAAGGGTGTCAACTCCTTTTAGGTCATTACTGCAAGGGTTCCAACCAATCTATCCCCATCGGCCTATTGCACTTATATCTTATAGGATATCATTTTGGAGAAGAGCTAAAGCATAATTTTATTAATCATTAGTAACAAAATGTACAATATTTGATAGAGCAATTCGACCATGATTTGTCCTGATAATATTAGAGCTCAATTATTTAATGCTTTTTCCATCTGTGACCTTAGCTCTTTAAGCTTGGTCCTTCCGCTCAAGTATTTCATTGCTGACCTTCTGAGCTTAAAAATAGGTTTTTCTTATCGTAGCTACTCCATATATCAAGGCAATCACCCTAATGAGTAGCCTATTGTTATCTTATTTATTCGAGGTTTGCTCACTCCAATCAATAGTGGAGATGGCTGTGCTGAATAAAGGCTTCAATTTCATCCTTCAATTGGAGGTTTTCCTCATTATTATATCTATGGTTCTTATGGAACCAATAATATCTACTCAGATCTCTCTTATTGGTAGGGATCTTCATCCTCTACGGCTGATGCAGATATCCTTAGTTTCTTATTTCTATCAGGATTTGAGCTCTTGAAGTATTAAAAGGAGTATACCTCTCGAACTTTTGAGTTACACTCTAAGATTGCATGGCACCTCTTTTCAGCTCATTATTACCTCAGCTTATTCTTCTCCCCATATCCTTGGCATTTTTTGCTGCTTTTCTTTTACCTCTTTTTAAGAAGTTATAGCTTCCTCAGCATGGATGTATTTTCTACTCGGCTTTAGTGACAAGCTGAAGTGTGAGCCCTTCAATCTATCATTGCCATGACTACCGTAACAGAGTGATCCAACTCATATACCTCTAGTATCTTGATGTTAAACTAGCTAATATAGCTTTAGAGGAACTCATTTGTCCTCTATTTGATAGCAAATAAGTTTGTTAATGTCTTCTTCTACCTCCTATTATTGATAAAGTAGCTGACAAATAAGTGGCTAAGCTAATTGAAGGAACTGATCGAGTTTGGTTGAAGATTTGGATACTAGAGTCTGGCCACCTTCTTGAGTGGCTAGGAAGGCCCTACACATTATGGTATTAATTGTTCCTTATATTAGCCCAAGAATTTGAAACTTATGAGATGGTCCGTTAGATCCATGGTACCATTGTAATACTTGAACTAAAGCATTTTGAACATTTTCAACAAGGTCTCCTTTATGATTTCTATGGTGAATGGAGGCTCATTCATCATGTCCCAGTTCTCTTCCTTCAGTATTTCACCTTTGTAAGGCTTTGATCTTGTGATTAAGATTAGCCTTCCACTTGAAAACTTTTTCTAGTTGATATGGAAAGAAATCATCAAGATTGGAAGATGACTCAAAGGGAGAGCTAGAGTAAACATACCTTTGGCTTGCACTTAGGTTCTTGGGGTGAGGGTGGCTACTATTTTATGCTAGGCTATCCTAGTGGTTCGACTGATCAACTAGGGGGTTGACAGCCTGCTCTTGCGAGTTCTATATTTTTGTTGTGAGAACCTATACCTACTACATCAGCAGGTTGACTTGATCAATTCTGATCGTTCTTAGAGTCAATGGAGGCTATTGAGGTCTCTGAAGGATAGTAAGCCATCATACTTCATATAGGTGGAAACTCTATAGTTGTTCCTCTTAAGTATTATGGCTTCTATCATCATATTCTCTCAAAAGGTGTCAATTTATTATTATCAATTTTCAAATTGATGATATGGGCTATCTGTGTGGATCTACAAGACAATAAAGAGGTTATGACTCATCGGATTGGCTCCAATTGGACCCTCCAATACATCAGGCAAAAGAGATTTTTATGTGGGAACAAAGGAGGAATTAGAGAAACAAGTGTTACTCTAATTATTTCAGGAATTCCTCTTTTGCAAGGATTCATGGCTTATTTATAGCCATAAAGATCCTAAATATTTGGCAATTTGTATCTTAATTACCTAAAGTTGTCTTGTAACTATTTAAAAATTGCCATGTAACCATCTAAAGATTCGACGTGACCATTAGAGGTTATCATCTTTGGGTGATGGAGGGGATGCCCTACCATGCAGGGTAGAAAAGTCACCAGTCGAGGTGAGAATATATATTCCAGTTGGCTTGGGATGGATGCTGAGCTAAGACAATGCTCACTAGAGCTATATGGCTTCACATAGGGTGACATATTGACCTCAAAGGTTGGTTGTTTCTGAGGTTTGCAATGGTGATCTCAATTTAATGGCCTTAAGGGATGTCTAAGATAGGACAAAGGTGATCGGATGATCTGGATGAAGATAATGAGATTACTATGTTGGGTTGCACCCCAATGATCACAATGATCCTACATAATAATGATCCTAAATCAATCTCACTTCTCAAATTACCATCCAACTTGGTAATAGAAAATCCATCCTTGAGGAAGGGTATCCAAGATCACCCAACATGGTGATCTAGGGATAAAATTTTGGAAAAATTTTGCCCATTGATCCAATGGTTGAGTTACTAGCTAAATTTTTATTTATTACATATGTGAGACTTCAAAAAGTGCCATTTGAGAAAGAGCCATAAAGAAAAGAGCATTCATGAGAAAATGCCTTCTATAAGAGATTTAGATTCCTATTTTGGTTCCTTCCTCCTATTTTTTAGACCATAATGATTCTTGATTTCATAAGGTATTGATTACTTTAATTTTTGACTTCTTGATATTTTAATCTTTTGGCTTCTTATATTTGATTGAGTCTCTGTTATTTTTCTGAATATTGATGTCCATAAAGAGAATCATGTTTTTATCCTGTAGATCTATCTGTATATTTGAGATGCATAGATATATATATATATTTTTGTTATAGGATCTAAGATACATAAATTTTTTTCGATAGCTTTGTCTTAGCAATCTGTCTATTCATCAGATATTCGATCAAAATTCTTTAAGCACAAATTTCTTAGGACTATGTCTGCACATTGGATGTTCAATTCATCCTCTGAAGGAAAAACATGCTATAAGTCTATGTGGAAGAACTATTTAGAAAAATTTTTGGATTTCATCCTTGATTTATCTTACATATTTGCTCCCCAATTTATTAAAATACTAGCCACAAAATAAATAGTTGAACCTACATTATAGTTCATCTGCAAGTTAAAGAACAGAAAAGAGTTGAGAGCCTTTTCTTTCTCTATTCTGGGTTAATAATAGAAGCCTTTATATTTGACGAGCTAATGATAACTTTGCATTGCAAAGTCATGATTTGCTTAACTACTTTATTTATTTGAATACAATCACTATAAGAATCAATATTATTTACTTACTTATATTCTTAATTCATGAGTACTAAGAATATATAAAAAATCATCCTAGCATCAGGGGTATTTTTTATATTATATGGCTAGCGATCCTATATTCTTATGGTATACCAAATATGTTATTATGGATGCCTGAAGATCTTTGATTTTGGACCGAATATGTTATTGTGGATACCTGAAGATCTTCAATTACTAGACCATGGCATCCCAAACATGGTGACTTTGGATCATTAAGGATTAGATTATCTCAAGATAAGATCGCTGGTGATCTTACATGGTGATCTCTATTAGATGTATATCTAAAAGTCAAGTTGATCGATACATGTAATTTTTCTAGTGGCATAATTTTATAAAATAAATAAAATTATTTTCTCATTCATATAGACTCATGTGTCCATAAATCATTCAAAAAATTAATTAGATGATGACATATATTCTTAAGTGTTGAGAATTTAGAACAAGTGTCATTGGTGATTAATTTTTAAATACTTTCGATCAATGAATCATCACAAAGATGGTGATTGATCCCATTAGATTGGTATACGGATCACTTTTCTCTGGATAAATGAGTCTCGAGTCTACAGTATAGGGATACTGGATCGAGAGTGTAAGTGATTGTTAGAGAATAATGGTACCGAACATGACCAACACGAGTAGTCACATGGATGTCTATCCACTCATCAGTGATATACTCTATGCTGCAGTGATGTGAGTAGTCCTCAGACTTGCATGCCTCGACTACTCACAGTGGGATTGCTGTAGTTTGACTATACATAAATATAATTTCTAGCCATATGAGTCTTTGTGATGACGTTGGCAACAGTAGGTTCACTGTAGAAGTAGGATGCATACCTAGATGGATTTATCGACCTTGATAGATAAAGAGTAATCCTATGTTATTCATAAGACTGAGTTCAGAAGATTATGACCATGACAGAGTGAATGATGAAAAAGTTTTTATAAGATTTCACTTATGAATTCGAGTCAATTGAATATTACATATGACAAGCAATGAGATTTGACAAGTTATCTATGACCTCCATCTTGTTGAAACTCATGATAAAAAGACTGAATCACATGATAACTACATCAAGAGGTTCAATATTTTATTTTTCTTAATTGCCTTATATACTGCTAGGTGTCACAGATGGATTATAAGACTCATCAAGCATCATCTTGATGATCGATACCTTTAATGGGTAGAGTTGAAATTATTCTAACTCATCAAAAAGAGTTTTAATAATATTATGATGGAGATCACAATATATCTCACTATCAAATAGAATAGAACCTATAGGATCATACACAAAAGAGATCTTTGTCTGATTAGATGGTTGATCTGTGATTGTGAATCACAAAGGGATCTGATTATCAATATGATTGATTATTGATCCAATACAAAAGTTACAATTAAGTAACCTACTAAGAGTTAGTGAGTTATAGGAGATTAATTATAATTAGATATTAATTAACTCAATTTGATTGAGCAATGGGGCTTGAATCAAGTCTAATTGAATTAGATTTATTTTGGTTTGGTTTGAATTTTATTAGATCAAGCCTAATTGAGTTATGAGATAACTCAATTGCAAGAAAGATTAATTCCTGATTTGATCAAGACTTAGTTCAACTAATTTTTTAATTAGATTAGATCAAATTAGGTAGGTTTGGATTTCTAGTTGGACTAGGATTTAACCTTTTCTTTGGTGTGACCTTTTCTTTGATGCAACAAAATCTGATTTGATTTGAATTAAATAAGGCACAAAAGAGAAGTCCCAATTAGATTGGGATTCTCCCTCTTGCGCCACATCAAAGCCCCACATCCCAACTAGTTTTGTGCCAATATTCCATGGGCCACTTTGATTTTTTGCATGAAGAATTCAGCACCCAGAGCCCTTTCTCATGCCTCCCCTTCTTATGGATTGGGATGAGATCAAATTCAAAGGAGTTTAAATTGATCTGGACTCTTATGAGATAAGAGTTCTCCCTTATCCCTAACTCCTTTGGATGCCACCTTTGAGAAGGATTTTTGCGTGAAGGGTTCACACTAAAATGGCCATGCCAAGGAATTTTTTGACACCTAAAAGCTTCTCTTACACACCTAAAAAATAGAAAAAAGAGTCCAAGAGTTGGATGCCCCAATTTCTCTCTTAAACCCTAGCCGCCCACTATAAAATAGGATCTCTTGTGTTAGATGTATGTCCTAAAAGTCAATATGGTTGATATATTGTAATAAGTCTAGGACATAATTTTGTACTTAATATATTGATTTGATCAATAAAAAAATAAATCTAATTTTTATTCAAGTGTGATCTGTCCTTGAATCGTCCATGAAATTAACATTTCGATACATATTTTCAAAGTGTTGAGAATTAGAGATGTGTATATAATTTCTAAATACTCTCGATCATAGTATCATCATGAAGATGATGATCGATTCGGATAGACTGACGTACAAATTGCTTCTTTTGAGATAGATGAATCTATAGTCTATAATGTAGAGACACGGAGCGACGAGTGCGGATAGTTGTTAGAAAATAACTAGTACTGAGTATAACCATACGAGAGATCACTTAGATTTCTACTCGATCGTCAGTGATTGTCTCGATGATGTAGTTGTATAAATAGTTTTTTGACTATGATGGTATGACTGCTTATAGTGAGGCTGCTGAAGTTTGACTGATACATAAATATGATCTCAATGAGCCCTTGTAGTGAATGTTGGTGATAGTTGTCCATTGTAAGAGTAGGGTGCACATCAAGATAGAATCTATCGACTTTGATAGAGATGAGTAATCTTATGAGATTTGAGAGACTAAGTTCAAGAGTCTGTAGCTATAGTAATATGATTAATAAAAAAAATTTATAAGAATTACAATTGGACTTGAACTGATCACATATATCATATGACTGATAATAAGGTTTGACGATTTATCTATGATCTGTCATCTAGTCAGAAATCATGATAGAGAAACTGAATTACACGTGAACTATATCTTGAGGTTCTTTTTCGGTTCTACTGGGTTGCCACTATATACTGCTAGGTGTCATTGGAGGATTGTGAGAGCTCACTAAGATTGCTTAGGATCGATAATCCTTGATGAGTTAGAGTAAAATTATTCCAACCCATTGAAAAGAGTTTCAATGATACTATGATAGAGATCATTGTATATCTCACTATCATATAGAATTGAACCTATGAAGTCACACAACAAAGAGATTAGATCTGAAATAAGTAATTGAGCTTATGAAGTCTCAATTGAATTTAAAAAATCCTATTAGATTCAGGATAATCTTGCTAGCACATGATTGGACCTAATTTTTTTTTTACATTTGAATTTTTTATTCGATAAGATTAATTTAAATTTAATTATCTATTAATAATCTAAATGAATTAGATTTATTAGGCTCCAATTGTTGGATGCTTAGGGTTTTGGATCAAATGAATTAAGGGTTCAAGCCTTTAATTAATTTTTTTGATAGTTTTGATTGAGCGTCACTTGATTTGATCAAGTTGGACGTGGCCACCCATTAGAGGGCATGTAGGACCAGCATAGAGCATTCCATGGGTGCCATGTGGCGTGTGTATTTATGGATGTAAAAGCTCCAATAGTTGGCACCTAAAGGATCTCCTAAAGAGAGTCAAATAACTAAAGGAATAAAGATTTCTAATGCAAGTAGGACTTGTATTAATTGATTGATTGTTTTTAAATAGGATTCAAACATTATGCCTATTTAAAGAGACCTTCCATAAGGCTTCTAAGAATTAAAAATCCAGCAGCCCCATGCCTCCGTAGAAGTACCCATGCCCCCTTTCTCTTCTCCCCTCTCTTCTCCCTTGAAGAGCCAACGCCCAAGGCTTGGGCATCCTCCATCTTTCACTTCCAAAGGAGTTTGGGCATCCCTTTTGTTTGCTGGTTTCTAGTCTCTGATTACTTCATAATCAAGAGAAGAAAAGCAAGATAAGAAAAGAAGAAAAAGATCAAGAAAAGGATCAAAGAGTTGATCACGATCCAGGCTTCATTCAAATTCATAGGCTGATTTTTCTTAGAAAAAAAAAATCCATACCAAAAAGGACTATTCCAGGCTAATCCTGAGTGGATATTCATAGAGGTCAGATACTTACATAGCTAAGAAAGAATCTACTCTCTTCTAGATCTAGATTTGAAAAAAAAATTTGCAAAACATGTATGTGATTTGATCACATATAGAATTTCAGCATAAATTCAGCATGTATTCAATTTCAGTATATAAAGTAGATCCTATTACTTTATATTTTATATATACATGATGTAGATTAAAAGATATTTTAATTTTTTATTCTACGATATTATTTAAAAAAAATTTTGAAACATACATGCATGCCCCGATATGAAAAATCCAATCATGGTATCAGAGCCACGAATTTTATATACATGAAATTGACATATATATTTTGAAAAAAAATTTAAAATCTAATTTTTTCTTGATATATGAGATATATAGATGATTATTTTAAATCTAAAATTTATTTTAGATTTAATTTTAGAACATATAGTTGATATATAAAAGCATGCATAGATCTGAATTTTATTCTAGAATGATTTTTAGTTCATATTTATGTGATATGTAGATGCATGCATAAGTCTAAAATTTAATTTGATCTAATTTATAATTCATATATGAGATATATGATTATATATTTAGATTAAAAAATTATTTTTGATATGATTCATGATTTATATATGAGATATATGATATCATTTTATGATCTAAATTTTTATTTAGATCTGAATTTTACATACATATATGGATATTTGTTTGTATGTTAAATCTGAAAATGAGTTTCATAATTTTAAACTACCTTTCATACAAAGAATTTAGATCTAAAATTTAATTTTGGAATCTAAAATTTGTGTTTGTGTATAAGAGTTTTGGTTATGAAAAAATCAAAAATTAGGTCATGTAATTAGATTGCATCTAGAATTTTTAATTTGAACGTAATGGGTTTAATTCAATTAAGTAATAGATCAAACCAAGATAAGTATTGATTAGGATTAGATCAATTAAGTTATATGATCATATAATTATTGTTGATCAAATCGATTGAATCTTATTTGTAGAATCGATTAATCTAAGGACCTCATTTAGTTTGATGGCTTGAGCTAGATTCACTTGAGCTAACCTATTTGGACCAATTGACCTATTGGTGTCTCAGACAAGTAATTAAGATATGGTTATTTAATTGATTTCATTTGCTAATCTGATCAATTTATTGATGTTTAAGGAAAGCAATGGGGGGACGCCACCGATCTCCACTTATCTGATCAATTTGAAAGATTGAGTCTTGAATGAGGTTGCTTGACGGTTTGATTTAGTCTTTGTCAATTAGATCAGTCATATGATAACTGATTAGATAAGACCTAAATGTAAATCTTCTCACAAATATTAAGTCCATAGATCTTCCACCATTGTAGATGTGCAGGCATGCTACTGGTGTTGATTATTCTCGACTGGTCACAGTGGTTCAGTTACCAGAAACGCACAATCACTCTATTAGCAAAGAGTTGCTCCAAGATAAGGATGGGGTTGGGCTCAATAATTGTTAGGTGAGGGATCCAATGATGGCTTTGTACCTGCTTGTGAATGATGGGTCGGACTTAACTAAGGAGTGTGGTCAATAACTGTTAGTTGAGCCCACATAACTTAGAGACCAAGTCGCTGCAACATGCTTAAAGAAGTGTTTGGGCAAAGAGTTATCCATGCATCGATGTACATGTTACCAATAACTATTAGGTGAGGTACATAGTATCTGTGAGACTGCAATACCCACTAGGAATCCATTTATTGCATTAGAATTTTTGTTTCCCATCCGGAGAGTGGAGGGATCTAAAAAATTAATGAGAGTCATTGTTTGCATCTTAAAGTCTCTAAAAATAAATATAATTTTAAAGTACAAAAGTCTAACTTGAATCTCTACTCTCGTAATTAAACAATATCAGCCTCAAACCCTCTATCCCGCATCCTCGAATCCAATCATTTGACCAAAACAAACTATAAAGACTAGCTAATAAACCTCAGGATTGTCTTGATTTTTAAAAAATTAGATCATGTACTCGATCAAAATTCTTAGTATTGTCAAACCGTCCTACTGTTGAGCAAAAAACTACTTATGAAAAATGGATGGATGAAGATAGTCAGATCAAGTGCTATGTGCTGGCATCCATGTTAAATGAGTTACAGAGCCAGCATGAGTATATGCCCACGTCAGGGCTATAATCACTCACCTACAAAAGTTGTATGATAAGCAAAGTCATACAGCATGCTTTGAAATATCCCAGAGATTCTTTAAACTGAAGATGCACGAAGGGCAGTCAGTCCATAAGCACTGTATGACAGTGATCAAGGATATTGAGGAGCTTGAGAAGCTTGGACTTGATATGCAAAAGAAATTGCAGATGGATTTGATCCTTCAATCACTTACGAATTTATATAGTTAATTTATTATAAATTTTTATATGAACAAACTTGATTGTACTATATCCAAACTGGTCAATATGTTGGTCACTATGGAAGAAACCTTGAAAAGTTCAAGGGGCACTATTCTCACTTTGGAGCGGACTTCTTCAATCAAGAGAAAGTCTGGTTGGAAGAAGAAGAACCAATCCGCTAAGAAGCAGAAGCAAGAGAGCAAGCCAAAGAAGAATGTTCCAAAAAAGACTGAAGCAAAGACAAAGTGTTTCTATTGTGATGCTGACAGCCACTAGAAAAGAAACTGTCCACTCTATCAGGAGAGTCTAAAGACCAAAAAGAATGATAAATCTTTAGAAGGTATGCTTGTAATTGAATCTAACTTTACGATTTTTTCTACTTCTAGTTAGGTATTGGACTCTGGTTTGAGTGCTCATATATGTACCTCAATGCAAGATCTAATAGAAAGTAAAAGATTGAGGAAAGGTGACATGATCCTTCGGATCGACAATGGAGCAAAAGTTACTGCAGAAGCTGTTGGCACTTATCCTTTTTTATCACCATCAGATTTTATTAGATTTAAAAGACTGTTATTTTATTCCTGTAGCTAGTCGAAATTTAATTTTCATATCTGTGCTAGCACAGGATGATTTTGAATTTAATTTTAATAAAAACTTTTATTCTATTTATTTACTAAATAAATTGGTTGTATGTGATCTTTTAATTGATAGTCTATATCACTTGCATGTTGATGTGAATGTGAATTTGAATAAATAAATAGTGAGTACCGTAGATCAAGAGAGATCTAGAGATAAAATTAATCAGAAGTACTTGTGTCATCATAGACTAGATAATATTGGAGAGGACATGATAAACAAACTAAAAAAAGATGAGATCCTTGACTCTCTTCATCTAGAGTCATACCCAACTTGTGAATCTTGTCTTCGAAAAAAAATAACCAAGTTAGCCTTTGTAGGATATGGGGAAAGGGCCACTGAGTTACTTATCTTGGTACACACTGATGTGTGTGGATCATTTGATGTGCAGATCAGGGATGGTTACAGCTACTTCATCATCTTTACTAATGATCTGTCTAGGTATGGATATATGTATCTGATGAAACACAAGTTTGAAGCCTTTAAAAAGTTTAAACAATTCAGAAATGAAGTAAAAAAATAAATTGTTGCTCCTAGATTGATTTTGATGATTACAAAGCAGATTGAAGGGATACAAACAATTTTAAATTGAAAAAGTTCTTATGCTCTTCAAGGGCAAAATCGTAATTTCACTAAAATCCTGATTTGATAGTATCATTTGATAGAACAAATGATTTGTAAACTATTGGTGAAAATTTCATTGTTTTTGGACTTATATTTTTGAAGTTATGAAGGTTTGAAGTGCATGAGTAATTTCACTAAAATCCTGATTTGATAGTATCATTTGATAGAACAAATGATTTGTAAACTATTGGTGAAAATTTCATTGTTTTTGGACTTATATTTTTGAAGTTATGAAGGTTTGAAGTGCATGAGTCGACTAATGAGTCAACTCATGGCACTATGAGCTGATTGGCACGCAAAAAAAATTCCCATGGCACGCTGGATTTTTGACTTGGCACGACCTGTGAGTCGACTCATGAGTCAACCCACAAGGCATGAGTCGACTCATGAGTCGACCTCTGCTGATTTGAGCCAAAAAATCCAGAAATCAAGACTGTCTGATCTGTGCAACAGAAGTCGACTCATGAGTCGACTCCTGTAGCATGAGTCGACTCATGAGTCGACCCCTGCGACGAAAAATGTCAGCAACGGCTATTTTTTTTTGCCCATTTTAATTACCTTTTATGCTTCCTAAAATTGTTCTAACGGCTCTTTATCTGCCTAAATTATTTTCTCTTGCTTTTAATGCTATAAAATGCTTGAAATGGTGAAAGAAATTACAGATTAAATAGCAGATCAAATTGGAGAGAAAATAGAAGATCAATCGGCAGATCAAAAGAGAGATAAAATTCATTGAGAGGATCCATGAGATAATTTGAGAGAAAAAGAAAAGAGGATCCAAAATCCACACGAGAGATTGTGAAAGAGATTCAAGAGCTTTCAAAGAGAGGATCTTTCAAGCCTATTGTTCAACCTTGATCTAGAGATCTTCCAAAGCTTTCAAGAGATCTTCAATCAACAATCAACCTCTTCTCAAGCATTCGTTCAAGCGTTCATCCACTTTGAGAAAATCCGAAAAGGGGTTCTTCATTTGAGTAAAGTTTTTATTGTTATATTCGCTCATTTAAAGGAGCTGTTATTGTATTAATCTGTGCTCAAAATTTTCTAACTCTTTGTGAGTTTTTTGTTCTTATTTTTGGAGGATTTCCAAAACAAGGAAAGGTTGATCCAAACCTGAAATCGGAGTGTTTTGGGTTTACTTGTATCCGAGAAATAAGTGATCTAGCTTGGGATAGCTAGTGTCGGAGTTTCCGACGTTTTGTATTCAGGTTGAATACAAGTATAGTGGATTGAAATTCCCAAGTAGGAGCTTGGGGAGTGGATGTAGGTGCAGGGTTGGCACCGAACCACTATAAATCCTTGTGTTTGTGGTGTGCTTTATCACTTCACTTTATTTCTTTATTATATCCTTGCATTCCTGTTTTAGGTATTTAATATTGAATTAAAATCTTTGTCTTGTTCATCATAAGTAATTAATCAATTCTAAAATTTTTAGAAACCCAATTCACCCCCCCTCTTGGGTTGCATAGCTGGGCAACAAGTGGTATCAGAGCCCGGTGCTCTAGTCCTTCTTTGATCTAACAATCAAAGAGCCAAAGATCTATGGCAACCCATGTTGGTACTTCTCTAGCCGAGGGGCAATCAACAAACCGACCTCCACTTTTCAATGGGTCTAATTACACCTATTGGAAAGCTCGGATGAAGATTTTCATACAAGCACTCGACTATGATATGTGGAGTATCATAGTGAACGGTCCTCACACACCCACCAAGATTATAGATGGTGAGGAGTCAACCAAACCCGAGAAAGAATGGGATGAGGTTGACAAGAAATTGGCACAATTAAATGCCAAAGCCATGAATGTTCTTTATTGTGCACTAGATGCAAGTGAATTCAATCGCATTTCTACTTGTGCATCTGCTAAAGAAATATGGGATAGGTTAGAAGTAACCCATGAGGGAACAAATCAAGTAAAAGAGTCTAAAATAAACATGCTTGTACATAAATATGAATTATTTAAGATGGAGCATGATGAGTCCATAACTGCTATGTTTACTCGTTTTACTGATATAATTAATGGTTTGAAGAGTTTTGGCAAATCTTATACTAACAGTGAACTTGTAAGGAAGATTCTCAGGTCACTGTCAAGAACTTGGGAAGCCAAGGTGACTGCCATCCAAGAAGCAAAGAACTTGAACACTCTACCTCTAGAAGAACTTCTTGGATCCTTGATGACTCATGAACTTAGCATGAAGCAACATCAAGAGGATGAAGTCAAAAATAAAAGAACCATTGCCCTCAAATCCACAACTTCGCCTGATTATGAAACGGATGACACTGAAGATGAAGAACAGGATGAAGAGATGGCACTCATCACCCGGAGATTCAAGAAGTTCCTAAGAAAAAGGAAACAGGGGATGAGAAAGAAGTCATTCACAAAAGGAGAACAAAGCAAAGAGAAAGAGAAAGATCAACCCCTTATATGCTACGAGTGCAAGAAGCCGGGATATTTCAGATCCGAATGTCCACAACTGAAGAAAGGTCCCACAAAGTTCAAAAAGAAGGCAATGATGATGACTTGGAGTGCGAGTGATGACTCAAGCTCCGACGAGGAAACCTCAACAGAACAAGCCAACCTGTGCCTGATGGCACATGAAAATGAGGTAACTTCTGAATCCACTAGTGAATTCACATTTGAAGAATTGCATGAAGCATTCTATGATTCAATTGATGAATTAAAGAAACTAGGAAAGAAAAACAAAGAACTGAAATTGAAAAATCAGTCCTTAGTGAAACAAACTGAAAACCTGTCAATTGAAAAATTCACCTTGATTCAAGAAAATCAAAACTTAAAGGATGAGATTAACAAGTTGAAATCTATAGTAGATAAGTTCACCTTAAGTTCAAACAAACTAAATATGATTCTTGATAATCAGAAAGCTATATATGATAAGGCTGGACTTGGCTATAAACCTCTAAAGAAACAAAAATTTCTGAAGGATATTTATGTAAATTATTCAAGTAACAAGTCTACAAATATTACTTGTTTCAACTGTGGTAGGATAGGACATAAATCATACACATGTCTTATTAACAAATATGCAAACACAAAAAAAATATGGGTTCCAAAAGGAACCATTCTGACTAACCTGAAAGGACCCAAGAAAGCTTGGGTACCTAAGACAGAAACTTGACCTTTGCTTGCAGGTGTGTCTAGCATCCCAAGAAGGAACCAGAAAATGGTATCTTGACAGCGGATGCTCGAGACACATGACTGGTGATGAATCACAATTCATCACGCTTGATGCTAAGGATGGAGGGATGGTCACCTTTGGAGATAATGGCAAAGGAAAGATCATCGGAATAGGTAACATTGGTATCACTCCCTCCAAATACATTGAGAATGTTTTACTAGTTAAAGGTTTAAAGCATAACTTACTTAGCATTAGTCAATTCTGTGATAAAGGGTATAAAGTAGTTTTTGAATCATCTGTTTGCATTGTGACTAGTCCTATTAACGATGGCATTAAATTTATAGGACATAGGCATGGCAATGTTTATATGATAGATTTGAATGACTTAGCCAAATTAGACATGCAATGCCTAGTATCCTTGAATGCTAAAATCAATGAGACTAGTTGGCTGTGGCATCGTAGACTTGCACATATCAGCATGCATTCTCTTTCAAAATTAATTAAGAAAGATTTAGTTCTCGGTTTGCCAAAACTGAATTTTGAAAAGGATAGAATTTGTGATGCATGCCAATTAGGTAAACAAACTAGAGTATCATTTAAATCCAAAAACACTGTTTCAACTTCTAGACCATTAGAGCTCTTACATATGGACTTATTTGGACCAACAAGAACCACCAGTCTAGGAGGAAAACGATATGGCTTTGTAATTATAGATGATTACTCTCGTTTTACTTGGGTTTTTTTTTTGGCTCACAAAAATGAAACTTTTCATATTTTCACTAAATTTCATCGAAAAGTCTCTAATGAAAAAGGGTTTTCAATTCAAAATATTAGAAGTGACCATGGAACTAAATTTGAAAATCAAAATTTTGAAAATTTTTGTGATGAAAATGAAATTGGCCATAACTTCTCTGCTCCTAGGACACCCCAACAAAATGGGGTAGTTGAAAGGAAAAACAGAACCTTAGAAGAAATGGCCCGTACCATGCTTTGTGAAAGCAACCTTCCAAGATATTTTTGGGCGGAAGCAATTAACACAGCATGTTACATTTTAAATCGTGCTTTAATTAGATAATTTTTAAAGAAAACCCCCTATGAACTTTGGAAAGGAAGAAAACCAAATATTGCATATTTTCATGTTTTTGGTTGCCGATGTTTTGTATTAAATAATGGCAAAGAAAAACTTGATAAATTTGATGCAAAATCAGATGAAGCAATCTTTCTAGGTTACTCCTCCACTAGTAAAGCATTTAGAGTTTTCAACAAAAGAACTTTAATAGTTGAGGAGTCCATACATGTTGTTTTTGATGAATCTAACGATCTTCCTTCAAGGAAGAATGAGGGTGTTGATGATGCAGATCCACTAATAGAAGGTATGAAGAAGATCACTCTGAAAGATTCAGCAACTCCAAAAGACAAGGATCAAGAAGACGAACAAAATGAAAGAGGTGAAGAAATTCAAAAACAACCTCAAGGTACAAATGACCTACCCAAGGAATGGAGGTATGTTCACAACCACCCTAAGGAGTTAATTATTGATGACCCTATGCATGGGGTAAAAACCCGTTCTTCACTAAGAGATGCAGTTAATCATTGTGCTTTTGTATCTCATCTTGAACCTAAAACTTTTGAAGAAGCTGAAAATGATCATAATTGGATTAATGCTATGCAAGAGGAACTTAATCAATTTGAAAGAAATAATGTTTGGACCTTAGTATCAAGACCTAAAGATTATTCAATAATTGGCACAAAATGGGTCTTTAGAAACAAATTAGATGAGCATGAAAATGTAATTAGAAATAAAGCAAGACTGGTTGCTAAGGGATATAATCAAGAAGAAGGAATTGATTTTGATGAAACCTTTGCACCTGTTGCTAGATTAGAAGCTATTAGACTTCTACTTGCATATGCTTGCTTTATAAAATTCAATTTATTTCAAATGGATGTTAAAAGTGTATTTTTAAATGGATATATCTCTGAAGAAGTATATGTAGAACAACCACTCGGATTTGAAAATCATGCTTTTCCTAATCATGTCTTTAGATTAAATAAAGCTTTATATGGATTAAACAAGCACCTAGAGCATGGTATGAAAGGCTAAGCAAATTTCTAATGAATAATGGTTTTTCAAGAGGTAATGTAGATACAACCCTATTTATTAAAAGAAATCAAAATGAGATGCTAATTATACAAATTTATGTTGATGACATAATTTTTGGGTCTACTAATGAATCCCTTTGTCAAGACTTTGCTAAGCTTATGCAGGGGGAGTTCGAGATGAGCATGATGGGAGAACTCACTTTCTTCCTCGGACTCCAAATCAAATAATCAAAAGAAGGAATCTCCATCACCCAAAGCAAGTACACCAAGGAACTACTCAAAAGATTTGGAATGGAGAACTGCAAACCAATTGGCACACCAATGAGTCCCTCATGTAAGCTTGACAAGGATGATGAAGGTAAATGTGTAGACTTAAAATACTATAGAGGTATGATTGGCTCATTATTATATTTAACTGCAAGTAGGCCTGATATCATGTTTAGTGTTTGCTTATGTGCTAGATATCAATCTAATCCTAAAGAATCTCATTTGAATGCTGTTAAAAGAATCCTTAGATACTTAAATGGTACTCAAACTCTAGGGTT
>NC_025993.2:128203971-128231471 GCF_000442705.2 Elaeis guineensis
TCCACTGTGTTTCAAATGATATCAGATCAGTCCATCAGGATCCAGCAACTTGAGGACACTGTCTGGAGACTTACTGGCAGAATTCTTGACTTGCAGGGGCAAGTCCTTGCTCTGGCCCATCCTCAGCCACAGGAGTCAACCATTGAGGTCACAGACCTCACTGCAGAGGCTGGTAGGCTCAGAGGAGCACTAGAAGGTGGTTATGAATTGCTAAGGAAAGAAATCCAAGGATCGAGTGAGCATGCTACCACTCAGTTCACTGCTCTACTTCAATCTGTTTCCAGAGCACTGAACGTACTTGATTCTATCAGACTCACCCTTTCTGTTCAGTCTTTGGCCTCTCAGCGTTCTCAGCCACCCAGTTCATCTCGCTCTCCTGCTCGTGCCAGCACCTCCACTCGTGGCAGAGGCAGACGGGGTAGAGGACGCACTTCTGATCCATCATCTCCTCACCCTATATCTAATGACTCCGATCATTGACTTATCTTGATCTTTACTAGATCCTAGGTGTTAGTATTTTGTTCTAGGATCTATACCTTGGGGCCATGTATTGACAATTAGCTGGTTGAATTTTATTTTTAAACTATGTATTGAAACAATTATGTTTTTAATGGAATCATTTTTTCATTTATATTTCTACCTTTTGTAATGATATTGATCATATTTTGGTTATATATATTCTTCTTGTGGAAAAATTGTCTTCTCTTTGTTGTTGTTTGCTGTTGATAATTGCTATATTAAGGGGGAGCAAACTTCTATGATAAACTCTAAAAGAGGAGAAATTAAAGAATATTTCAAAAAAAAAAAAAAAAAAAATGAAGAGTTAACCATATTTGATGATGTCAAAAATGGGGAGATATTAAACAAAAATTGGAGAAATTAAACAAAAATTTCAGAAATTAAATATTTGGAGAAATTAAATAAAAATAAAATTTGAAAAATTTGATATCAGACAGAATTTAAACAAAAAGTCATCCATCAAAAGCAAAATCATAAGTACAATGCAAATAAGTAATTTTTTATATGCTCTGATATATTTCAAAATTCAAACTTGCTCTGATATATCTTTTGAAATTTACCTTGATACATCTTAAGAAATTTGATTTACTCTGATACACCCTAAAATTTCTTTTAACTTGCTCTGATACATGATAAAATTTAATCTGATACAGTGTGAAAGTTTCTCTAACATTTGCTCTGATACAGTGTAAAATTTTCTCTGATATATTATAACATTTACTCTGATACATTGTAAAATCTTTTCTGATAATATTGTAAAAATTATTGTTCTTGCTCTGATACATTGCAAAATTTATTTCCTTTCTCTTGCTCTGATATATCTTAAGCTCAAAATGAGTTAATACACTTAAGCTCAAAATCAACTTTTAAACATACTTTGGCACACATAATTTTTTTTTGGCACATAAGTATTTTTTGCTCTGATGCTAAAACTAAAATCAAATGAAAATGGAATTTTCAAAATAGAGCTCAATCTGATAACAAAAAACAAGTGTTCTGCTCTAACACCAAAATCACATAATCCTTAAGCAAATGGACAAATTATTTTTGCATATATATTACATGCCAAAAGAATCATACTCTTTTCAAGCATATACACCTATAATGTATTCTTTTGAAATTAATACATTCACATAAATACTTTTGTTCAAATATTTTGTCATCATCAAAAAGGGGGAGATTGTTGCTCCTAGATTGATTTTGATGATTACAAAGCAGATTGAAGGGATACAAACAATTTTAAATTAAAAAAGTTCTTATGCTCTTCAAGGGCAAAATCGTAATTTCATTAAAATCCTGATTTGATAGTATCATTTGATAGAACAAATGATTTGTAAACTATTGGTGAAAATTTTATTATTTTTGGACTTATATTTTTGAAGTTATGAAGGTTTGAAGTGCATGAGTCGACTCATGAGTCAACTGAGTCGACTCATGGCACTATGAGCTGATTGGCACGCAAAAAAAATTCTCATGGCACGCTGGATTTTTGACTTGGCACGACCTGTGAGTCGACTCATGAGTCGACCCACAAGGCATGAGTCGACTCATGAGTCGACCTCTGCTGATTTGAGCCGAAAAATTCAGAAATCAAGACTGTCTGATCTGTGCAACAGAAGTCGACTCATGAGTCGACTCCTGTAGCATGAGTCGACTCATGAGTCGACCCCTACGACGGAAAATGTCAGCAATGGCTATTTTTTTTTGTCCGTTTTAATTACCTTTTATGCTTCCTAAAATTGCTCTAACGGCTCTTTATCTGTCTAAATTATTTTTCTCTTGCTTTTAATACTATAAAATGCTTGAAATGGTGAAAGAAATTGCAGATTAAATAGCAGATCAAATTGGAGAGAAAATAGAAGATCAATCGGCAGATCAAAAGAGAGATAAAATTCATTGAGAGGATCCACGAGATAATTTGAGAGAAAAAGAAAAGAGGATCCAAAATCCACACGAGAGATTGTGAAAGAGATTCAAGAGCTTTCAAAGAGAGGATCTTTCAAGCCTATTGTTCAACCTTGATCTAGAGATCTTCCAAAGCTTTCAAGAGATCTTCAATCAACAATCAACCTCTTCTCAAGCATTCGTTCAAGCGTTCATCCACTTTGAGAAAATCCGAAAAGGGGTTCTTCATTTGAGTAAAGTTTTTATTGTTATATTCGCTCATTTAAAGGAGCTGTTATTGTATTAATCTGTGCTCAAAATTTTCTAACTCTTTGTGAGTTTTTTGTTCCTATTTTTGGAGGATTTTCAAAACAAGGAAAGGTTGATCCGAACCTGAAATCGGAGTGTTTTGGGTTTACTTATACCCGAAAAATAAGTGATCTAGCTTGGGATAGCTAGTGTCGGAGTTTCCGACGTTTTGTATTCAGGTTGAATACAAGTATAGTGGATTGAAATTCCCAAGTAGGAGCTTGGGGAGTGGATGTAGGTGCAGGGTTGGCACCGAACCACTATAAATCCTTGTGTTTGTGGTGTGCTTTATCGCTTCACTTTATTTCTTTATTATATCCTTGCATTCCTGTTTTAGGTATTTAATATTGAATTAAAATCTTTGTCTTGTTCATCATAAGTAATTAATCAATTCTAAAATTTTTAGAAACCCAATTCACCTCCCCTCTTGGGTTGCATAGCTGGGCAACATAAATAGATAAACCCATTAAGGTTCTTCAATCTGATCGAGGAGATGAATATCTTAGTCAGAAATTTTTGAGATATCTTAAGAACAATGGCATAGTCTCTCAATGGACTCCTTTCGGAACATCTCAGCTCAATGGAGTATCCGAAAGGAGGAATGGGATCTTATTAGATATGGTCAGGTCCATGATGAGCTTCACTAATTTATCCTTATATCTTTGAGGACATGCTTTATTAACTGCAATTCACCTATTGAATAAGGTTCCATCAAAATCCATTCTTACCATACAGTATGAGATATGGTATGATAAGAAGTCAAGTCTAGGTTATCTTAAGACTTGGAGATGTCTGGCCTATGTCAAAAGACAGATGGTTGATAAATTAGAGGATAGATCTATAATAGCTCATTTTTTAGGATATCAAAAGAATCAATGGGATACTACTTCTACTTTCTACAAGATCATAATGTGATTGTGAGTCAGAACATCATATTTCTAAAAAAATAGTTTATCCAAGATGGTGATAGTGGGAGGTTAGTTGAGCTCGAAGAGAAAGTCTCTGAAGAGCAAAGAGCTATAGATCCTCAGGAACCCATTATTCATGAGCCCATAGTTGATGTTTCTCTACCACCTCGTAGATCTAGCAAGATCTTCTGACCTCCTAAAGATACATGGGTATGCTTATAGAGGAAGTAAAGAAAATATTTTTTATAGGAGATAAGAATCATGGTGATGATCCTAATATCTTTGACAAGACGATGTCGGACATCGATTTTGAGAAATGGTTAGATGCAATGAAGTCAGAAATTGATTCGATGCATTCGAACCAAGTATGGACCTTAGTAGATCCATCCAAGGGTATAGTATCCATTGGGTGTAAATGGATCTATAAAAAAAAAATAAGTATCGATGGTAAGGTAGAGACCTATAAAGCTAGGCTTGTGGCAAAAAAGTATAGCCAGTGTGAGGCATTGACTATCAATAAATTTTCTCATCTGTAGTCATGCTGAAATCCATCCATACTCTGCTTACTATTGCAGCTTATTATGATTATAAATCTGATAGATAGATGTAAAAACTGCTTTTCTGAATGGATATCTTGAAAAAGATATCTATATAGAGTAGCTTTTGGGTTTCACATCTGGTAATGGTGATCACAGATTCTGCAAGCTGCAAAGGTCCTATACGGATTAAAGTAAGCTTCTCGGAGTTAGAATCTTTATTTTAATAATGCATCAAATCGTTTGATTTCATCAAGAAAAAAACGAACCTTGTGTATATAAAAGGATCAGTGTGAGACAATAACATTTCTTGTATTGTATGTAGATGATATTCTCCTCATTGGGAATAATATTCTCATGCTGACCATGATCAAAAGATGGTTGTCTAAGAAATTCTCTATGAAAATCTAGGGGAAGCATCTTATATTTTGAAATTAATATTTATAGAAATAGATTTAAGTGGATGCTTAGCTTTTCATAGAAAAGTACAAAGAGGATATGCTGAAAGAGTTCGGCATAGAAAACCTTGAAAGAAAACTTCTACCCCTTGGGCATAAAGTATGCCATGCTATGTACTTAATCTGATATAGCCATTGCTATGAATGTCACGAGCAAATATCAGTCAAATCCAGACTAGGAGTGCTGGATTACTGTGAAAATATCTTTAAGTACTTGAAAAAACTAAGGATTTAGATTCCTGATCTTTGGAGAAAAGCTAAGAGTGGGAGGATATATGGATGTTGATGATAGAATTCTTCATCAGGATGTATTCTGGATCGATATATTGGAATGGAAGCTGAGTATGCTGAAGATGTGTAGGATAAATTCTGATTCTAATATTAATTGTAAAACTAGATATCATGCCATTAGATGCCATGACATAGTACTGCAAAGATAATAGCACCATAGCTCTTGCTAAGGAGCCAAGGTCTCACCAGAAGTCCAACACATACAACAGCGATATACGCGACTACCTCGAAAAGAAATATGTCGAGGTACGAAGAGTAGACTCCACGGACAATGTGATAAATTCATGACAAAGTAATTGAGCCAGCCAAAGATAGAAATCCACCTTGAGAAGATGGGACTTAAATTAGTGCCAATTGACTTTAGTCCAAGTAGAAGATTGTTAGATGTATGTCCTAGAAGTCAATATGGCTGACACATTGTAATAAATCTAGGACATATTTTATACTTAATATATTGATTTAATCAATAAAAAGATAAGTTTAATTTTTATTCAAGTATGATGTATCCTTAAATCGTCTATGGAATTAACATTTCGATACATATTCTCAAATGTTGAGAATTAGAGACATGTATATAAGTTCTAAATACTTTCGATCATAGTATCATCATGAGGACGATGATCGATCTGGATAGACCGATACATATATTGCTTTTTTGGGGTAGATGAGTCTCTGGTCTATAATGTAGAGATATTGAGCGATGAGTATGGGTAGTTGTTAGAGAGCAACTAGTACTGAGCATGACCATACGAGAGATCACTTGGATTTCTACTCGATCATCAGTGATTGTCTCAATATTGTAGTTGTGTGAATAGTCTTTTGACCTGTGATGGTATGACTGCTCACAGTGAGGCCACTGGAGTTTGATTGATAGATAAACATAGTCTCAATGAGTCATTGTAGTGGATGTTGGTGACAGCTGGTCTACTATAGGAGTAGAGTGCGCATCAAGATGGAATCTATCAATCTTGATAGAAAGTAGTTCTATGAGATTTGAGATGCTAAGTCCGAGAGTCTGTGGCCACAGCAATATGATTAATGAAAAAAATTTTTCATAAGGATCACAATTGGACTTGAGCTGACCAAATCTATCATATGACTGATGATGAATTTTGACGATTTATCCATGACCTGCCATCTAGTCGGGACTCATGATAGAGGGACTGAATCACACGTGAACTACACCTTAAGATTCTTTTTCAGTTCTACTGGTTGCCACTACATACTGCTAGTTGTCACTGGTAGATTGTGAGAGCTCACTACGATTGCTTAGGATCGACAATCCTTGATGAGTTAGAGTAAAATTATTCTGATCCATTGAAAAGAGTTTTGATGATACTATGATAGAGATCATTGTATATCTCACTACCAGATAGAATTGAACCTATGAAGTCACACAACAAAGGGATTAGATTTGGAATAAGTAATTGGGCTTATAAAGTCTCAATTGGGTTTAAAAAATCCTATTGGATTCAGAGTAATCTTGCTAGCACATGGTTGGATCCATTTTTTTTTTTATATTTGAATTTTTTATTTGATAAGATTAATTTAAATTTAATTATCTACTAATAACCTAAATGAATTAGATTTATTGGGCTTTAATTGTTGGGTGCTTAAGGTTTTGGATCAAATGAATTAAGGGTTCAAGCCTTTAATTAATGTTCTTGATAGTTTTGATTGGGTGCCACTTGATTTGATCAAGTTGGATGTGCCCACCCATTAGAGGGCATGTAGGACCAGAATGGGCATCCCATAGGTGCCATGTGGCGTGTGTATTTGTGGTGCAAAGACTCCAATAGTTGCGCCTAAAGGATCTACTAAAGAGAGTCAAATAACTAAAGAAATAAGGATTCCTAATGCAAGTAGAACTGGTATTAAGTAGTTGTTTGATTTTGAATAGGATTCAAATCTTATACCTATTTAAAGGGGTCTTCTGTAAGGCTTCTAAGAATTAAAAATCCAACAGCCCCTGGTTTCTTTTCTCTAATACTTTTTTTTTTTTTTTTTTTTTTTTTCTCTATTACTTCATAATCAAGAAAAAAAAAGCAAGAGAAGAAGAAGATCAAGAAAAAGATCAAAGAGTTGATCGCGATCCAAACTTCGTTCAGATTCGCAGGCTGATTTTTCTTAGAGAAGAAAAATCAATACCAAAGAGAGCTGTTCATGCTGATCTTGAGTGGATACCTATAGAGGTCAGATACTTGCACGGCTAAAGGAGAACCTATTCTTTTCTAGATCCAAATTTGAAGAAAAGATTTGCGAAACAGATATGTGATTTGATCACATATGTAATTTCAGCATAAATTCAGCATGTGTTCAATTTCAGCATATGAAGTAGATCTTAGTGCTTTATATTTTATGTATGCATGATGTAATTAAAAAGTATTTTAATTTTCTATTTCACTGCATTGTTTAGAATTTTTTTTTTGAAATATGCATGCATGCCCTGATATGAAAAATCCAACATCTTGGGTGTGGTTTCTTATGAGTTTTTAACATGAAAAAAGAGAAAAATGTGAGGAAAAATTAGAAGGAAGGGTTCCTTCTAGGCGTGAAAAGGAAGAGGAAGAAAGTCTTCCTCATGGGGAGAAGAAAAAGGAACAAGAGTCTTCCTTATGTGCATGAGATCTTATAAGATTTTTAGCATGAAAAATCAGATGAGATCTAATTTTTATCGTGGAGAATTTAGAGAGAAAGGATTCTTTTTTGGAGGCATGAAAAATATAGAAAGAGTTCTCTCGTGCATGGAAGAAAAGAGAAGAAAGAATTCTTCTCAAAATTTGGCATAGAGATCTCATATGTGGGTTCTAGAAAGAAAAAGAGTCTCCTTATTCTTCATCCTCTTTTTCTTCTCTACTCCATCTTCCTTAGAGAGTCTGAGCGATTGATGGAGATCAATAAATCAACTATCAAGAGGAGTCTTCTGCAAGGAAGCTAGTACCCTAATAAGATGCAGGCCTCCGATCGGATTCAAGGACCTCGTGTGGATACCTATAGAGGTCGGACGCATGTGCAGTTAATCGAGGACCTCGATGTATACCATGATCATCAGCTGTGAAGATCATCGACCACATAAAGGTATAGACATCAGATCTCTGGTTTTATGTTTTATTTCTTTTATATATTCATAATCAGATTTTAGATCAAATCATTCATGTTCATATGTTAGATCCTATTAGGTGGTTTATAGATTTGATCTAATACATGTAAGGATTAAAGTATTTAATCTGAATTTGTATTTCTACTATAAATCTAAAAATTTTTAAAATACATATATGAAACTAACCTAACCTAACAATCTCATTTAAAGTACATCTAAGTTGCCATGCCGATGGTAAGTTGGACCAATTTGGACATGCTATGTCGTTGCGTTTATTTTCACCCCATCATCTATCATTTACTTCATGGATATGCTAAGACAAATATGTTATCCCACTATTTATTACTCCTTGTTTTTTTCTATCTTGTCCTCAAATTATGTGGAAGAGCAACTCCACTTAGACCTTATGATTTCTTAATGAGTAATTCTTCTTTTCCTCAAATTATGTGGAAGAGCAACTCCACTTAGACCTCATGATTTCTTGATAGAATAATTCCTTGTACACTGCATGCATGCGGTGTAAAAAAAATGCACCACCCTATTTGATTAGGACCACTGCTTTCTAATATATATTTAATATCTGTAGTTTCATTTTTTCGTTTGAAATTTTAAATGATGAAAATACCTCTCATTTTTAAAAAAATTATAATACTTGTGACCATATTATGACATTTTATGGTCAAATTATGACTTTTTTTTTATTATTTGACCACAGAATATCATAAAGAATGGAGGAGTATTATCATCATTTAAAAATTTCTTAAATTTTTAATGATGAAAATACCCTTTTTTCTTTATGACTTCTGAAAAAATTATGATTTTTTGTACGCAAAAGTCATAATTTAACCATAGGGTGTTGTAATTTTTTCAGAACAAAGAGGCATTTTTGTCATTTAAAATTTTAAACGAAAAAATAAAACTACAAGTATTAAATGTACTATTAAATATGCATTGAAAAGCAATGGCTATGTGCTTCAAGATGGTTGGATGGTGTCCATTTTATTGCACCGCATGCGGTGCATAAAGACTCTCTTTCTTGATATCTAGTCCACCATGCATATCAACTTTGCTGGGCTCACTTGAGCGAACTCTTTCGAGCCCTAACTTAGATACATTCCTAATTTTATATGAAAAATAATTTTATATGCCTCTACAATTTTTCTAAAATGAATAAAGAATAAATATATTGCATGGTTAAGGAGTGAACTCATCAAATATACTTCAGAAAAAGAAATTTACTGATAGATCACAGCCATCTATAAAATGCATTCCTTTTTCCTTTTTCTCTTCAGGTAAATCACGTATATTGTGCTAAACATACTGCTGAGTTTGACTCCAGTTATTCATGTCTTCACCATCCTCCTCATGAAAGGTAGTAAAAACTTACATAAGTAAAACCACTGTTTCTAGAAAGATTTACTAAAATACTGACAATTTAACATGACTTCGCGGTAAAATTTTATCAATCAAACTGACGATAAACGGAGAAGTTATTGACAGACAGAATCCTTCCAAAAACTTCAACATCCGAGTAATATCTATGCAAGTTTAATCAGGCCAGCATCTGACAAACAAGAACAAACACTATATTTAATTTGAACCTGATTTCAGCTGGAAACTAGCGTGATGAACCATTTGTGACCGGTCCAAATCAATTACCGACCTTAGCAAGCGCTCAACATAAAACTCTAAGTGGATGGAATATAAAAGAAAGACCAAAGGTGCACACGTTCAACACCTATTCTGTTTCAAATTCGTTGGATGTGAGACGTTGTCCATTCAAATGAAAAATGAAAGTCCGATGCTTTCTCAAAAATAAATAAATAAATAAATAAAAGCATCAATTCTTGTATTTGACATATTCATCCAATAAAAAATTCGGCAGAAAATTACAAGCAGTACAACAGTAAATTTGATTAAACATGAACAACTTGTGATTTTGTGAACTGGAACAATAATTGTTCATTGTGGGCAGCACATGCTTCATCATAACAGATGATATAGATCTCGGGATTTATATTAGAAATTATCAATCATGAAAGATCTTGCAGTTGGATCCCTTAACTTGCAGTCGTAGCGCTGCTGTTACTGCCTCCCACTACCCTTTTACATCCTAATGATTTGCTCCCTTCACTAGGATCCCCCAAAGTCAGAATTGAGAAAACTAAACAAATAAAATTTTTCTAAAGATCATCAGATCAATCATTGATTCACTGCTCCAGTATATGTCAGAGGCATCCTCCCCAGAAGAAATGACAACATCACCAGAGGAGTCAGATGTTACACTCTCCAAAGAATCAGCTAATTCAGCCTCCCACAGACCCAACCTGCAAACCTTCTTATAAGTCTCATAGCCTGCTGCTTTCAGCCCTTCTGAGAGCATTTTGGATGGAGCGGTAGAATTAGTCTTTCCAGATCCTATTTCTTTTAGTAAAGCCTCTGCAGAACCTGACTTCTGAAAAACCACAACTGCACAGGTGTTATCCACCAACCGCAATTCAAAGTCTTCTGTGAACACAAAATGGGTTTGTCGGAGGTGGCTTTTTAGTTCTGCAGCAGAAGTGCCCCCACGAAATCCCCACATGAAAATTAACTCATCAGTACTGATTTTCCTCACATTATCCATATGGAAATCAACATCATCAGCCTCAGTTTCTTGAACGCTATTAGAAGTGGGATAAAAGATGTTTGCATATTCTTCAATTGCCATCGTGTGCCGTCCAAGTGAAGTTTGACAATCAGGAACTATTTTCAGTAAGATGCTGAGCTTCGCAAACACTCGTGTTATTCTCAAAACATTATGTCCATGGTTCTTGTTGCTGTTCCCATCAGCTGATGCATAAAAAGGGGAAAACTAATTAACAATCTATTCAGAATCTAATAATTAAAATGAACAGGCTAGAAGATAATATAGTCAAGCCTCTTATAACACCCACATTATGTGATGCATTTCGCAAATTGCGAGACCAGTCAGTCAAGATGATATTTGCATTAAAGAAAATTAAATAGGTCAAAGTCAACCTAGAAAATTTTTGTTTTTCAGAAGGGTTGAAAGTTGGTATTCACAGAATTTTCTTGGTTGCTCGGTCAATATCTGGTAAATGCATCCAGTAAGCTACTGTTTATAAATCTTTAGGCAGTTTTATCGATAAATTAACAAGATACAGTGATCACAAGATGCAAGACATTACCTGGTTGAGGAATTTCCATATCTATGGGCACAAAGAACTGCCTCTTTAAGTAACTGAGAGCAGCAGGTAGGTTCTTTGCTTTTCTCAAAGGGCCAATTTCCTTTAACAGATGGTTGACATCAACTATATTAGAGAAGACCAACCTCAAGGAGCACATAAATTCATTCAGGCTTGGTGGCAAAGGGGAAATAAACTTTGAATGAATGAATGTAAAATCTGCAAGAATTAATTCCATTTGTGTATCAATTGCAGATAAAAGTAAACCTTTGATTATCATTATCATTATTATTATCAACAGTAAGTTTATTGCAGAAAATCACCATGTAGACAATTGTAGGCAATAATTGGTTTATGGGAACTGGAGATCAGATCAATCACTTCTCGGAACCCACGAACTTTCAGGTTCTGCTCTTCCTCAAGATTTTGAATCTCACCCTAGCATTGAAAAAAATCAGTTAGCAAGTAATTTGGTGAAACTTCTTAAGTCCATGCACAATGTAGACAATCATATTATGGCTCTGACCATGAGAAGATGCTTATCTTCCTCTGAACTAGTCAGCACCACCCGAACTGACTTGGGCCCCACAGATTTGTCCAGAACAACTAGAGGTACAAGGTCATCAGAAATATGAGTTACCGTCTGCATCCAGGGAGAAAAATCTTAAATAAGCTACTATGGATTACATCATGGGAAGCAACCACCTTTCTCCAAATACACAATACAGGCTTATAACTTGGCTGAATTTCGAAGCTCTACCACAAAACATAACACAGGAATCTAGCATAATTGATTGTCAGATACACTCTAGCTAATATGAATATCTATTTTTGTGCTATTGCATGCCTGAGTTCATGGGCTTTTCTTCTGTTAATGCAAACTAAAACTCTACCCTGACAACCTAGAAAGAACAAGAAGAATCCAATGAAGTGTACCTTCAGCAAACTGGTCACATATCCTTGGCATCATGATATGGAGAGAAAAACAAAAGAGGAAACACATGCAATAACAAGCTCATCGTTGTTTCATAACAAACAATTTCAAAGTCATACCTCCAAAGTCAGCTGAACTTGACGATCGCTGCAGACATCAATGCTCAAGGAGGGCCTTGAACCGTAAACTTCACCACCTAGGATGAGTTTCCGCAGGGATTTAGCTAGAGACCCTACACACCACAGCTAAATACAACAATAAGAGGCCATAAGATTATGAAAAGAACTTAGAACATGCATATCCAAAAACCAACCATCTGTCATGTTGCGTGAATCTTTACAAGCATTCCTCCAGTGCTCTACTCTTGACTTGATTCTTCCAATAAAAATTGAATCAGCAACTGATGGAGTTGGAGAGGAAGATGACGAATAGACAAGAGGGGTAGGAGTTCTCTCTTTTGCAATGGATTCTTGAGCTCTGGATAAGTATGATATACCTGCCAAAATATGGCCAAAAGAAAATTTAATAGTTCTCTGTTAGTCCCAAGAGTTTGTTGGGTCCCTCCCATCTACTCACCATCATAAATGCTGACATTGAAATCAAAACCTTCTCGAGCCATAGATGTCAGAAATGAACTCTGACATGAGAAACTGTAAGAAGGCATGCCCAAATTTAGCTCATCCCGAGGGAACAAATGAAAGTTGTACCTGTACAACAAGAAATTAAATAGCTACGGTATCATCAGCAAGCCGCAAAATGTAAATATGCAAACAAAGAAAAAAAATCATGACTCCACAAATTATTAAGCAGAGACAAGGCAAGGACTAAGCCTCAAGATGGCCCGCAGTGTGAGCCTCAAGGAGTCTAAATTAAACCTCTAAAAAGTTGGTATGATAGATGGAAGACAAAAACTATATGCATACAATAGGAAAGCAGACTTGAACACATGCATGATTGTTGATGTATTGCAGCATTATTTCTATGAAGCAGAGATCTGGTTTAATAATCATGTAACTTGCACAAACAAGTAAATGATAAAGTGATAGCAAATGTTGTCCCAGTGGCTTAGATTTGTAACAATAGGATAAGTTGGGAGTTCAAATTTTGTTGAATCCCCTTCCCTTGAATGAAAAAAAAAAAAAAAAAGATGAAGTGTTTGATAAATACTCTACTATGCTTACCCATAAATTCCAGTAAAAATGACATACAAAATGATCGATAACATTGACATACAAAAGACAAGTTCAGACTTGCATTAGCATAAGAGAGACAAAAGATAGCTCACTAACAAGGAGAATTGAAAAGAACAAATGACAATATTTCGAGAGAAGGCATGGATTGAAATAAAATGAAGAAAATAAGCAAGAAGTGAAAGATATGGAAAAACTTAAATACAAGAAATAAGCAAGATTGAAACTGATGTAGTAGCAGAAAGAAACTATATTCAAAAAAAAAAAAATCTGAGATTTTAAAAGAAGTAAGCATAAGAACAAGAATTTAAAAAAGGATTTGGTGTTGTTATGATAAAAAGGCATGTAATTCAAAGAGGCAGTGTTAGGCCTTAGCTTAAGTGCAATACCTACAGAAAGATCCCTATGACCTTGCCATTGCGGCATATGCTTGCACCAAAGCATCAGGTTGATGCTTTTGAGTAATTAAAGGTTTCTCTGGTTTGAAGGATATGCATTTGCTTTGGAGCATCTAGACTTTGATATAAATGGTGGGAAGAATTATCTGCAAAATAAAGTTGGCAGCAGAGATGTAAAGGTAGTGTCATATTAAGTGAAGATATAAGTACAAGATATAAGGTAGTGTCATAACAGGGAGTGGGTAGTCTGGGGTTGGTATCAGCATATGAACCTGCTTGTATATATGAATCAGTAATAGATATATTGGAATGAAGGAGATGTCCCCACAAGCTTCAACATGATATTGTTAATGATTGTGAGCACCTTAGATCTCAGATAACTAATGCATAATTGTTTGACATAAAAATCCTGTGCTTTCAAAGAGAAAAAGGTTTATCATATGCTGACTAGTAATGTGAGCTCTGCTGTGATAATGGCCCTTGACCAAAAAAACTGTATCACATATATATGTTTCCGAAGGATCATACTAAGATCCAGAAGATCCATTTAAAGTTTTCTGATGTTCTACAACCGGAATTCAATATGATGTCAACCCTCTAAGTTGGTACAAAATTCTTGTCCAAGGCAACTTTGGACTAGAGAATAACTATGAGAAACATAGAAAAGCTATTTGGCAAGTAAGAGTCACACCTTATTGGTTCAAGTAACTGTTCAAGTTATTAGGGAATGTACATAGTTAGACCTTATTAGCATATAAAGAGATAACACAATTTGCACATCACAGATTGTCATTTAAACTTCATGAACATACAAGGAATAGATGTCTAAAAATTTTCTACTTCAATATAGGAGCATTTGTACAAAGACATCAAAGTAATCAACAAATATAGAATGAGAAAGCATAAGTTTTGCATGGCTGATTGTCGTATAAAGTTTCACAAACATACAAGGAATGACATATACAAATCTTTCATATAGAAAACATAATATGTAAAGACATCAGGAATTATAGTTCCATTAATGGAAGAACAATAAAAGTAATCAACAAGCATTCATAACTAATGCAAATCTTTAATATTAAACAAAGTAGACAAAAAATGTCATACCTATTGTATGAGCCACTGAAGGTTATAATATACTATTAGGGTCAGCCAATATGCACTATATAAGAATCTATAGGTTCAGCTAGAGCATTCCAAAACCTATCCCTTCCCTAAAACTTTCATACCATTCTTTTGAGCAGTTCTTGGTTTTAATTATTCTATTATAGAAAGCTGAAAGGTGGCTATGTGAGTCCCTTGGGGTTGTGGCAGGTGTTGCACTTGATAAGAAACAATCACAAGAGCTGGCCAAAGAAGCTAGTGTCAAGAAGGCAAAATGATTCTAGATAGACAATGCTCCTGTATGCCTCAATTCCTTCTCCATAATTCAATTCTGTTAACCTAAGCCACTGCACAGTAAAGTCCTTTTATTCTTTTTAATCTTGTAGCATAAGAAAGCACATGTTTAATGCATGTTGTTTTACCATACCAACTCATATTCTGAAGAACTTATGATGGCCTTCTATGCAAGAAGCCTCTAAAAAATTCACAAATGTGGTCATTTATTAAGCTGAAGAGGATCCTGGGTAAAGTTGTTCCTTGAGGAGAATGCATACCATAGTCATTGCCTTCCCTGGTTAGGCTAAAGAGAAAAGAGGAACTTCCTGTAAAATCATAAAAATTCGGTTGAAAATTTTAAAAATCAAGGTTTTGTAAAGAAAGCTGCCAACCCTAGAGCCATAGGGTTCCAATCCTTGTTTTTTGTGGGAAACTCATGTTCCCTTACTTCTTGTGATATTTTTTAAATGAATAATCTTTTTGCATCACATAGTTGCTTGTGGTCATCTGGACTTTTGATGCTCAGGTGAGTCCATTGGGTTACTCTAGGGGTCACTAGTCTCTAGTTGATCAGATGGCAAGATGTTGACATCTGGGTTATCAAGCAGCAGGAACTCACCATCAATGCACCTAAAGGGCCGTTGCATTCTATTGCCCAGAAGACATCTTTCTACTTTAAAAATGTGAAGCCACTGTCCGGTCATCCAAACAATGAGATGTCTGAGTTTTTGAGTGTGGTTTCTTGAGATGGGCACTCTCTCGAATTTGAGCATGGGTGACTTCTATTTACCTTCGAGCTGCAAAATAGTTGACTTGATATTGGGGAGACTACAAGTATGGCCCTAACATTTACCTTCCAGATTACTTTTAAGATCTTTGCTTTATTCCTTTGTTCTCCAACATGGTGTAAGCCAGCTCAAGCGACTGCAATCCTTCCTTGCTTGGATACTGGCTAGAGCCTTAGTCTACAAAGACAGACCTTGCTCTAGAGTTGTCCAACATCGTGGCTTCACTTATTTCAAATATGGTGCCATTGTGGAACTCTATTTCTAGAATCACGCTAGTTGTTGATCTCTCTTTGTTCTTTGACAACATAGTTCCATTTGCTTCCAGGAGCCTTCCGAGCTACCTACAGAGAACCGCATGGGCTACCAGGTTGGGTGAGGCACGTCCACAATAGCCTCAGCCCTTATTTGCAGCCAATGGAAAATGTACGTTCTTGGCTAATCCGAGGAAGACTTTCCCTGTTCAATCAAGACAGGGCAACACTTGAATGCTGGAATGTTTTGATCCACATGTTCTTTTTCAATGCAAAAGTGATAACAATGCTGTTGGAAGCGACGTCTGTGATCTTGGAAGTCCTTATTTGCATGATTCTTGATAAACTTGGAATATTGTTAACCACCTCTCTGCTCATACATCCCCAATCTCCTAGCCTATCCATGAGAGCTCTAGCCACCCTGAGAGGCTATTCATCTGTATCCTCTTTTGACTACTCTCCTTGTCCTTCCATATCTTACTAAGTCCCCTTTCCAACGACAGAGCATTGCTTACCATTGTTGCATAAATTTCCAACTAAAATGGCATCACCTCTTGCTTGATTTGGGTCTTCACCCCTCCTCAAATCCCTAGGCTCAATTCTCCTTGTTTGCCACAAGGGCAGAATCAAATTTGGCTAGCCTAGAAAACTTGGTCTCCTTGAACGATTGTGGAGCCAGCCTCTTGAATTTAAAGATCCTATGATGCTACCTACTGAACCCCAACACCTTGTTGTTGCTACAACTGCACCACTCCAGCCAAGGTCTGCATCAATTGGAACATCATAGGCTACTGCTATTTTCCTAAATATTCCCAGCAAGGTTCCTATTTGGTGAGTGTCATTAGACTATTGATGAGTGCCGCTAGCTTGCTAGTTATAGGGTTCCCAGCATGGGAGTCACCAATAATGTTGGCAACCTTCCTAACACAACATGGTGCCCTTCCAAACAACACCCATTAGAATGTCCCACAAACACATTATAAAATTTCTAAGTTTACCGAGGACACAAAAGATATTAAAATACAGTTATACAATAATAGTACAAAAATCATCCCAGAATACTTAATTATCTACCCACCTACAATCTTGTTAGGTCAAATTCTAAAGATCATAAGCTTCAACACCACTTTAGTAACGACCCAAGATCTCACCCAAAAAGAGCTAGCTAGAGGTCTATTGGCTAGGTTCATTGGCTCTGCTTACATACCTAACACCTCCCTAACACAGGTGGGGCTAAACATATGCCTTCATGGAAAAAAGCAATATCTATTTACAACCCAAATAAAAAGCCCAAAATGTAGCATGAAAACTATGAAAAACCATTAGTAAAGCCCAGTAGTGAAGGCCAAACTGTCGCATAAATCCCCATCTGCCTAGGCTCAAAACATGCACATGAGACAACTCCGGCTCAACAAGGGAAGACCTGCCAATGGGTTTTGGTCAGAGTTGGCCAATCTACCAGTGGGTTTGAGCAAGGGCCAAATGGTGCTAATACAAGACATTGATATGGCCTTCATCCAACCCAACTTAATTGCCACATTTAGGCACAAATTTTTATATTAAGCAGAGACAAAAGAGGCACACATATATGTTAGAGTTCGATTTCAAAAGTGTTCTTCCCACATTTATAAGGATCCAAGGGCTTAAGCTCCAACACTAGTATCTACGGATTTTCAATATCTTCTTATTTCAACATATGACCGAGTTTAGAAAGAAGAATAATACAAACCTAGGTCTCACACTTCCTAAAACCCAATACCATTAGTTTAAGTGCATGTGTTCTAGCTTCCCACTTTTTCCTATGCCAAACGAGACTAAATTTTCCAAGAAACAATAAGATAATTCCAAATAAAAAAAAAACCTTAAGTTTTCAATAGTTAAGGCATGCAAGAAGACAAAATTATTTCAAAGAAGAGAACTCCAACAAAGATTCAGTAACACCTATTTTTTTACATTTGAAGAATCCTATATACTTTTAAGTCCCAATAGCTGTTTTTTACATTCGCTTCTTCTGCTTCGCATAGCTCTCCCATTCGACCTCCTCCAAACCGCATCAAAAAGCATGTTCCAGAAGGCACCGTGGGCAGTCTTCCAATTGTCGAAGACACCCCTGACGTGCGACGAATCTGAACCTTGTTCTTGGTCCATTGACCCTCCGACCAAGTCTGACTCCGCCTGGGCTAAACCAGTCTGAGGGGCAGGGAGCGCAATCGGCTTCAGAGGACAAGTTTGAAGGAGAGAAACCAAAATGACCCCCTCCTGAGCTAGAGTCGAGGGAACCGCTCCTTTGCCACTTTCGTTCGAAGCCTTGGATTTTTTCTAAGCATCGATGGATGAAGAAGGCACCTTCCTTTTCGACGAACCTCTTAACAACCTCTTCACTTCTCCAGGCTTCATTTTTGTAATGGAGTCAGCATCTATAAAAACAAGAAGAATGAGCATCGGCAGGAATGGAGAGATCTTCACCTTTAGGATTGGCCAGACTGATACCAGCATTGAAAAGAGCTTGCTCCGATAATAACTCCTGTAATGGGAAAATTTCGTATTTTCTTAAGGTTGTGGAGTGCTCTAGATCTTCATCTCCAAACTTCGAGATCTGGAAGAAAAAATCCTCGGCCGACCCCAGTGTGAAAATCTCCACTCTTCTAGAAAGGATCAGAAACAAAAAAAATTGATTCTTCCAACCGTGCACCAAAGAAGGAGTCCCCCTTATCAAAGCATAGATCTCTTTCGGAAAAAAGACGAACCATCAATCATCGGTACACCTCTTTACAGTGTAGAAGGATCGAAAAGAAAAAGAAAAAGAAAAGGTTGGACTCCAGCTTTAGAACAGAGAACAAGAAAGCCGATGATGAAACAAAAGGAGTTAGGGATGACAGAACAAAGGAAAAGATCAAAAAGACAAAGGAGTTCGACAACGAAGGGATGGATAGGAAGCCTAAGTCCAGCTTTGAAAGTCTCTTCATACAAACTTATCCTATCAGGAGGGGGACTGCCAACTCTACCGTTTGGTCTAGGAGATTCTAATTTGAAGGTGGTTGGGATTTTATATCAGATGCAGATATGACTCAAATCCTCTGCATCCAACCTAGACCTAATTGTGTCAGGAACAAAGATGCAACACTATGCCCTTCACCTGCACTGACGGAGCTTCCCCCGAAGAGGAAGATGATCCGGAAGACCAATTCTCACTAAGGCTCCCAAAACCTACCATCAGAGGCACAAAAAATAAAAGAAGAAGACGGTTGAACTAAAGAAATAAAAAAGAAACGAGAGAAAAAAGAAAACCAACCTGCAATGACACGATACAAGAGAAGACGGTGACTCCGCAAGAAATAAGGGCGGCGGTCCAGAAGGGAGTTATCGGCGGCTGGAAAGCCCTCGAAATAGGGAAGAGAACCAAAAGAGAAGAAGAAGAGTTTAGAAACATGCGAAAAGAAGACAGAGGACACAACTTCCTCTTATAGGCGTAGAAAGTTGAAACCATTCGGATACCGAATCCTGCCCAACCATCTGATAATTGACATCTGGCGTGGCCCCATCGACAATAGAGAGGTGTCAGTCTGCCCATTAATGATTTGCATGGGAAACGAAGCGTACCATGTTTTGAATCCTATCGGCGCTTCCTAGTTATGATTACACACTGATGTGACCATTCGATCCATCCAAGAATCATAGGTGCCATTTCAGTGAAGAGGACAGCATGTTTTCGGCAAATCAGGACTCAAGTACTCCCTTCATCCGAACTGAACTTGAGAGTAGGGGGGCATGTGTTCGAGGTATATTTATCACTTGGGCCGAAGACATAGACTAGCAGAAGGGCAGATGATATGATCTGATTCTAGCTTCGTTCTTGACGATCCTCGTTTTCTAGTGTTCCCCCCTATGCCAAACACTGAGTACCGACCGAACCTAACTTCGGCCTTATTCTAACTCCGGCCTCATTTTGACTTCAACATCACACCTATCTTAGTCTTCTTAACAGCCAACATCCGACATCTATCCAACACCCGTAGATGGCTGACATCTGAATTAGCTGATCCCCTATTCCAACCGAGAACATACTTGGTCCTCCACTAGTTTTATTTCACTGAACCTAGTCAACTCCAGATGCCTCTCTCCTTCAGTATACATCTCCGTCGGACCATGCAGAAGCTTCCACGAGTGAAACTAGTTTGATCCCCCAACGCTCTTATTTCAAAACTCAAAAGTGCCCGCAACATTTAACCAGCTCTGGAATGGATAAGGCAATGTAACAACCTTCTCAAAAATCCCGAACGAAAATCTCGCCATGTTGCACCTGAATCGGCCATGCAGCCTTTCTAAAACGGTTCTTTAACCTTCGTCTACAAAAGGACCTCCAGGGGACCTCCCAAGGTACGCACGAACAATCTCTCTGCAATCCTCACCTGTTTCCACTGTTATCTAATTTGAGCATCGGAGGGTCTCCACTGGAGGCAACTCCGATCAAAACTTATTTGCAGGTTTCTCTTCCAGCAGGATGTGCCACCGCTCCAGCCTCTCCAATCGTGACCCAAATTTCAACAACAACAAGTACAATAATAATGTTAGAAAAAGACTTTGTTTAAACTTATGTTTTCAATGGTAACGAATTATCCTTACTGCTTATTCAACTTGGAGGCCTTGCATACCAACAACAAGCATGTAATACCAGTTATAGTTATAACCTAATGCCAACATCATTAATAACTCTCTATCATGGTATTCCGTACCAGCCCAAACCAGCTAGTACACCCTGTACTGAACTGTACCGACAGAGAGCTGGTCCGATTCAAACCAGATTTTCAAAAAATGGGCTGAACCAGACTGAACCAATCGGTTCGGTATGGTATCGACCCGAACCGCTCGATATTGGATGGTTCGTTCCGGTTTGGGGCTGATTCAACCTGGTCCATTTTTTTTTAGTGCCAGTGGGTGAAATTTTTTTATCGATATGGTACGGTATAGTCCAATATGGTCCATACTGGCCGGCAACCAGCACAAGTTCCGATACCAAGTCCGCAAACCTTGCTCTCTACCATACCACTATTACAATAAAGCACGAACTAATATAGCACCAAATCAATCTTGCCATGGCATATCACATCTCTTGGAATGCGCCTCGAACAACTTTTATACTAATAAAACAATAGCAGAGTACGGAGCAATCTAATTGTTTACTTGGCACCAATATTTTTGGCTCTTGCCTTCACCTTTGAGAGACCAAACGCCAACCAGAAAATTCTGTTACAAAGAGTTAGGAAGGAGTTCAAGCGCTAGGATTAGAAATTCAGCATGAAAATGAAATCAATTTTTGATATGCTTCTGCTAGAATCTGTTCTTAAGTAAGCAGATCAGAGTAGAAGGATAGACAGGATTATGCCTAGAGTTCTAGAATGGTGGAGAGGGAAATTCAGGTAACCATAAAGTTTGTATAGATCATAAACTTGGATCTTGAGATTAAGCAGGAATTTTGGAGCAAACAAAGAGTAGTTTCTAAGGACAAAAAAATTAAATTATTTATTGGCATATGCTGAAAGCGCTCTAAGAGATTTAGATCTCATGTTCTATGATATTGTTGTATGCTAAATTCTACATAATTGCATTCAAAATATATAAGCGATCATGAAACACAAATTCACAGATTGTGTAAGATGCCTTATATAAAGCTATGACCAATCATGTTTTAAAATTCTAGCATAAGCCATCAGTGTAGGTTATCGCACGTGTGTTTAAGCTAATACTCATTTACAATTGCATTATCCATCAGAAATTTCAGATCCTTAAGTTTGAATCTCTTTTAAAAATTCCATAGCATATATTGAGAGTAAAAGAAGGACAAGGGCATAAATAGATTCTGATGAAAACAATATAAGTTTCATCAAAAAAAAAAAAAAAAGAAGAAAAGATGAAAACAATATAAGTTATAGAATCTTCCACAGAGTCAATAATAAAAAGCTTTAAGGAAAGCAGTCTAGGAATCAAATTGGAAATTGTAGCCTAACATCATGTTGGGAAATTGAACCTACTCCCCCCAATTCATAGTCGGCAAACCCGATTTACAGTCGGCCAACCAATCATATGTCGGCGACTGGCAATGGACCATTAAAGCCACACCGCGGAATGAGTTTTAGGTCGATTATAACATGTCACCCGACTCTCAATCGGTATAACAATTGGGACGTCCGACTATCAATTGGTTACGCCGACACATAGTCGGAGATTCTCGATCAACTTCCACTCGGGACCAAGTCAACTACAATGACCACTGACTAGTCGGTATGCCAGAATAACCAACCGATGGCCAGCCGATATACCATATGTACCGACATATTATCAGCATATTGAAAACTACCAACGTGGAAGGTGCATAACGGCTACATACACAATTATCAGTGGGTACTAACTATCCATCCCACGATCATACAATTCTGGAATAAACGGGATCCATGTGCCTAATCGTTACAAACGGTTACCAATAACTCATTTATAAAAGAAAGGTAAATGAACAGTATTGGTAAGACACTTCTGAGCTAATACTTTGCCACTTTGAATATTCTATTTGCTGTTCACCACTCTCCATTGACTTAAGCATCGGAAGATCCCTGTCGGATATAATTTCAGTCTGTGGACTTCTTTTACAGGTTGCTCTTCGCTGGAGCTAGGCGCAACAGAGGATAGGCCACAACAGATTGGCGCGTCAGGAAGGGGGCATATCGAATCCAACAATGGCGAAAACAAGAGCTCAGAACTCCACCGGCTGAAAAGATCTCCCTCCACCACCAATGGCAGAGCCCAGTTCTTCGCATCTGGTCATCACTACGGACGTCCAACTCACTGCTTTAATACAGTAAATGAAAGTACTGACGGAGGTAGTGCACAACCTCCAATAGCAACAGATACAGTAGCAGTAATCTGTGGTAGAGGAGCCAGCGGCGCATACAGTGCCATCCAAGCACAGTCACTGTGCTCCATGACGATCTCTTTCTCCATCGCCGAAACGACAACCATCTTGACACTCTTACCGTATCGAGCCACCACCTTCTCGACACTCTCACCGTGCTGTCCGCCATTTGCGGCGGTCTCCTCCTTCACGCAGACATAGCATTAAGAAAAGGAAAGGCCGCGTGCCCCTCGATTCCTAATCTTCGAGTTCTTCAGGAGACTCTATCCTTGGGTTCTCACAGCAATGGCGGCTCGAAGACTATGAGCGTAAGTTCAAAGAGATCGACCGCCAACTCAACCGACCGTCCGGATCAGTGCAAAGAATGAAATTACTCCGAGATATGATATTATTCCCAAAGCCGATCAACATTGGATCCGGATAAGGAAGAAGTTTCACATCCGATCCGAAGGAGAATCATCAATCGGGTCATCCGATCGACTATTCCGAGGAGGTTCATCTACTCTAATCTTTTTCTTGCCCTTCCTACTGCTACTGCCCATAAAAAAATGATAGGAAAAGAAAGGGAAGAGGAGAAAGAAAAGCCTAACCTGAAACTAAGGGATGTCCTAGAAACCACAAAGACAGAAAAAAGACTCCTAGACCCCTGAAGCTTTTGACACCGAAAGAAAGGCTCTCGATTGTAGGAGAATGACGAGCAAAGAAGCAGAAAGTCCACATAAAGTGACATAATATATATATAGAATCCGTCAACGGTCGAGATGGATTTGCTCAAATCAAAATTGCCTCAGATTTTGATACGTGGCTACATCAAAATCGATCATCGATTAAACAATTCGATACACCTACCGCTGATCATACCACCCCATCACTATCCATATGAGCAGTTAAGAGCCAATAGCAACTGGATGCATGGTGGTAATCGACTAGTCAGAATCAAATCGATCAGATCGTCGGCTGTCTCACCGTCTTTTCAAATTGACATCTCAATGATAGTCACACACCATTGAAATGATCAAACGCTGGAAATCTTTCAGTTTTCAAAAGAATCATTAATGCCTGCAATTGAATCGAGGCTCGAGATAACACGTGATAACTTCTTCGTTCAACGTGTCAAGCCATGTGTCAATCCGCGTGTCAGGCTACCTTGGATTTGAAAGTGGGGGGCAACTATTGGGAAAATTGAACCTACTCCGCCCGATTCATAGTCGACAAGTCCGATTCACAATGGCCAACCAATCATATGTCGACGACTGCAATGGACCATCAAAGCCACACCGTGGAATGAGTTTCGGACCAATACAATATGTCACCGACTCTCGTTCGGTGTAACAACTAAGATGTCCGACTATCAATCGATTACACCGACACAGTCAGAGATTTTCGATCAACTTTCACCTAGAACCAAGTCAACTACGATGACCATGACTAGTCGGTATGCCAGAATAATCAACCGACGGCCAGCCAATATACCATATGTATTAGCATATAATCGGCATATTAGAAACTATCAGTGCAGAAGGCGCATAATGGCTACATATACGATTATTAGTGGGCACTAACTATCTATCCCATGATCACATAATTTCGAAATAAGCGAGACCCACATGTCTAACCGTTACAAATGGCTACCAACAACTCATTTATAAAAGGGAGATAAATGAACAGTATTGGTAAGATACTTCTGGACTGATATTCTACCACTCTCCCTATTGACTTAAGTATCGGGGTCTCCGCCAGATACAATTTCGATCCGTGGACTTTTTTGCAGGTTGCTCTTCGCTAGAGCTAGACGCAATAGGGAATGGCCGCAACACATCAACAGACAACTGATTGTTACACATTTTAGCATGCATACAGAACGAGAAAATGAAAATCCTCATATTTTCCTCATCAATCTGGATGATTTTCTAATCAAGTAGGATAAAAATCAAGCTGATGTCGAAGCTAAGTTTTATCTTCTTAATCGAGTGGCATAGCAATCAAGTAGGAAACTGAAACTCACATGCCACCGTCAGAAATGTCCAAAAAGATCGAAAATTTTCATGAAATCCTCAAATTTCCAGTTGCGAGCAATTCTAATTTGCAATAATGGGAACTTAAATTAGAAACCGCAAGGTTAAAGAAAGAACATAAGAGGGGCAAGTTGATGAGAGATGCTTACGGGAAGGCAACGAGTTTGGAGCCTTGGAAGCGGAAGGGGCAGACGGCGAACTGGAGCAGCTCGAAGGTCTCAGCGGCGAGCTTGGCCTTGAGGTAGGCGGTCTCGGGGATGTCGATGGGGAGGACGCGGCGCCAGGGATAGCGGTGGGAGGAGGAGGCAGAGAGGTCTCCGGTCTTCTGGGAGGAACGGCGATGAAGTCGGCATCCTGATGTGGGCTTTGATCTGTTGGAGGGCAGCAGAGAAGTTGGATTTGGTGATTTGCTTCACGGCGCGGCACCAGCAGTGCTTCCCGCCGCTCGCAACCATCTGCCGCCGAAGAGCAGCGGGCACAGCCGCCTTAAGCAAAGCCGTCGTTAGCTTCCCGCAAGGCGTTTAGAAGTTGAGACCCCGGTTGACGCAATAGATGGCCAGGCCTGGAAGTCGGCCCGGCCACGCTCCCATCTGAATTCGATTCGGAATTTTTCTTGAGGGCTAAATTCTTTGCACACTGCAGGCAGCTTAAAAAAGCCAATCATTTTATCTAATTAATTTACATAATTTTTAATATATATATAATATTTATAAATCAATTTTTTTATTTAAAAATTTTATATAATAAAAATATTTTTATCTTTTGAAAAAAATTATGACAATAACATGGCCTAGAATGTCATAATATAGTATAAGATATCATAATATAATGAGACATTTTTGTCCAACTACTTTTAATATGCATTTAAAGTCTATAGATCAACTTTTTCGTTTGAAAATTTTGAATGACGAAAATACTCCTGTTCTTTAGAAAAAATTATGACATTTGTGCATATTATGATATTTTGTATTATATTATGAATCCTATGGACAAAAATTATAACTTTCTGAACACAAGATATCTAATATGAACATAAAATATCATAATTTTTTCAAAAAATAAAATATTTTTTCATACAAATTTTTTAAATGAAAAAATGATCTGCAGGTATTAAATGCATCTTGAAAAATGGTGACTATGTGGATCAATCGGACAAGATGGTGCGCTTTACATCGGATTTTCTACCCGCCCATGGTGCACAAAGAATTTCTCTTTCTTAAGGTTTTGGAAGGGATTTAGGCCTATAAATTTTTGGATAAGTTAGCTTTTGGGTCTGGTAATCTGAACGCGATTAGGCCGATCCAAACTATCTATTTGGGCCAAACAATGGTCTGGCTTGCACATGGTTGAATTTTGATATTTTATCATGTTGCTTTATAAGTAAATGGGCGGGCTAAAACCTGAGCTCACTCCTCTAATACAAATAAATACACATGATACATCACTGCAGCTAACTCATTCTAATTTATCCTTTATTTCCTCCTTATTCTTTCGAAATAACATCATACAAAAACATATAGGTATGGGCTTGAATTTAGGCTCTTTTTCGGACTTTGTTCAGACTCGAGCTTGGGCCAGGCTCAAATCAAGCCAATAATATAGCTGAGCCCAACTCGCAAAATAAATGGACTCTACATTTAATTCCAAACTCGATTGAACTCTTTTGTAATAGGCATAAGCCAATCTGAAGTTGGCTCGACTTGATGGAAATACCATAATTGTTGGTTATCTACGAAACCGAGATAAATCCTAAATCTTGATTCATCTCAATGTGACCAATCTTTTTGATGAAAACAAATAATGAGTAAGAAAGAAACTCGTGGGAGTAACTTAAATGTGTAAGTGAGAAACACCGGCAAATAAGAATGGGACTGATGAAGGGGAGTTGGATAATTGGATAAAGCTATCTCTTTCTAATTAAGTGGCTTGGTTTTGGAGCCGCACTTTAAACTCTAAAGAATTAGTGCATTTTAGTGGGGCTCTAAAACATGATCCTAGACATTTGTTTGCTGGTCTCCTCCTTCTCCTCTCTCCTACCTTGGTTCATCCATCTTTGGAAGCTTATGTTCATTTCTACCTACGCATCTCTTTTTGGTTCTCTCTGCATCAACGCCTTAGGATAGCCTAATAAAATCTTAGGCTATATTTTTTGTTTTTGCAAAATTTCTAAAATATTAATTGAAATAAGATTTTATTGCATACAAATTAGCATCCAATCGAAAGAAACAAGACAAAATCTACATTTCAAGGCCTTTGAAATAGCAACTACGAGAGAGAATTGCTCTCTAAGGCTACGATTACATATAATGTAATCTTTGATGCCTTTTAATTATTTATTTGGCTTAGCTTGGATCTTGAGACATAGACCTTCAATCTTATTCTAGCACATTTTTGATGCATTAATGTCAAGTTTATTTGATATTCGAAGGTGTTTACTCCATTTTGTT
>NC_025993.2:128233971-128244041 GCF_000442705.2 Elaeis guineensis
TTTTCTTTTTCCAAATAGATTAGCACAATTATCAATTAGCTAGCTAGGTTTACTTCTTCTTTGAAGGAAGACTAAGTGTCATTAGTTACACAAAAATTGCCAACTAAATATGTCAACAAGCATAGAGTTAGGATAGAATATATGCATATTAAATATAAAACAGATCCCTTATGGTTGGGGCATATAGATTCCCATGGTACATAATATTCCTTGATTTAGGGCATGAATTTAAACAGATTCCCTACCTAATAAGGTATAAAAACTCTTCATAATTTAGGATACAATAGAAGGCCAACAACACTCCTCATTTGATAGGACAATAGTCATAAATAAAATTTTGATCTCAAAATTTTTGTAATGTATAAACATCAAGCAAAATCACATCGAAGACACAATAATTTTAACTTACATGAAAGAGTTCAAAAATTTAAGTAACAACATATTAGGAGGATTGGTTTTGATTTTCATGTTTACAAATATACCAATAAGATGTCTAGCCCAAAATTCTTAAATTAAACAAAAATAAGTTTATAATAGAAGACTTTTGAACTTCATAGACTTTGTATATAAATCTGATTTTATCATATATACACATAATGTAAACTATTAATGACAGAAAAGTAAATTTGTTGAAGAAATGGGAAAAAATGCGTGGTCATGAATATCCATTAATAATTTTTATTCCTTTAGTAAACTAACCACTAGTGGCCTTCATATAAACTCAAATAGTTCTAAATTAAATCCTAAAAAGAGAATCACCTATTGTGGTGGTGCTTTAATGATAGATGAATGGTTATGATTAAGTAATAAAAAATCTCAATACTTTTTATGAGAATATTAGGATAGCAAAATCCATATAATGTTCAATTCTTAAGCAATCAACCCAATAGATGAAAGTAGACTTGATTTATACTAGCCTCAATTATAAGATATGCCAACATACTGTCATTTCTAGTGCATTTAAAATTTGAATTTCAAATAATATTTATTGATAGCAGGTTTGATTCATATAATCACAAGATACTCCAACATGATCACCATTTTTGATGCATTTTAAACTAGAATTTGAATTTCAAGTATTGACTATTGGTAGTAGGTTTGATTCATGCAATCATAAGATATACCAATATGATTATCATTTTTGATATAATTTGAATTTGAATTTAAATTTAAAATATATTAAAAATGGTAATGATATTGGCATATCTTGTGATTGCATGAATCAAACCTTCTATTAATGATTATTATTTGAAATTCAAATTTAAATTTTAAATGCACTAAAAATGGCAATCATATTGGCATATCTTATGATTAAGCTAGTATGTATCAAATCTATGATCAATAGAAACATGACCTTCATCTTTATATTTGCTCAACCAAATTAAGGAGAGAACCATCTCCAATCATTTTCTAACCATGCTTTTGTAAAGTCCCACACCAAGTGCAATTCCTATGACTCACTTTTCAAAATTAATTTCACCTTTTCCTTTCTTTACTTGAAAGAGTCCTCTTTCACTCTTATATAGATTCCTAGCAATCTCCTTTCTCAAATGACTTCATGTTTTATAAAACATTATATTTACTATATTCATAGGCATGCACATTATCTAAAATATGCACATCATAGTCTTAAGAATAAACTTACCTCTTTATGTCAATGCCTCTCCAATTAAACAGATGAGCTAGCATAAATTTGATAGGCTCGAACATTGACTCTTATCAAATTAAAATTACTCAACCCTACATATTTGAAGCTAAGATGGGTGCAATCTCTCCATGGAACTATCAACCATATGCTTAAACACCAAATTTATATCCATTCATAGTTTTTTCTTGTTGAATTTTTATACTAATTATCATTTTATTGATTTACGTAATTTTATGACATAATGCAATTTTTTCTTAAATAAAGAAATATAATAAAAATATTTTAAATAGTACTATTTTGACTTGTTTCGATGCATTTGATATACTTAAGATTAGCCATGTTCATATAACTCCTTTTTGAATACATTTAATTTTTCATAAATTTAATATTTTATCATCAATATATTTTTTTAATGTATCTTTTGATACATATACTTGAATTTTGTGGATTATATCTTAACCATATTCATCAAGATTTTTTTTTCTTTTCATACATGCATTTGATTTTCTATAAGCATGAGAATTTTGATTATTTATCTAAATCATACCATAAAAATTCAAACTATCTCGTCAAACTAGCTTTTATGGTTCAATGCATAGCATAAGCATAACTATTATCAATAAGGAAAGTTCAAATTTTGAAGGACCCATTGTTTATCTTTTGCCACGTACTCATGCATCTATGGGTCTTACCTTATAGATTAGTCTAGTAGATTTAAATTATGTTAAAGGTACAATAATAACTAAAGTATTCAAATTGAAAATATAAAGAAAGCATAGTGTCCCTTACATTTATCTTACTGTTATGTATATGCAAGTTCAGAAGTATATGAACTTGAATTTTAAAAGCCATCATCATGAAATGTGACTGTAGGTTCCCATACATGGCTAAAATTGTTGGCTAGACAGATGTTAGAAAATCGAGTAGGATGCATGTATAGATTTCAAAAATCTTTTCAATAGCAGCAGAAAGGAACTGGATTAAACCTTTAACCCCATATGCATTAGATCATATCTAATCCTATTGAGCTCAGAATAAAGACATGCATATAATTTGAAAATAAAATAAAAGATGAGATCAAATCTCTATACCTTTGCACGGGTTGAAATTTATCACTATCAATGATCTTAAATTCAAAGATCTTTGAGCTACACATATGTCTGACCTCTACAGGTATCCATCGAGATCAATCTTGAATCTTTTTTCTCATGATAGATCCTTCTTCTCCAAGTAAGATCTTAGCCTCTTTGAATCTTGATCAACTATTGATCTTGATTGCAACTTCAACCCTTGAAATGCAGTCTTTTTCTTCTTGTTCCTTACTGTAGAAAAAAATCTTCTCAATTCAGGCGTGTGGAAGATGGACGTCCAACCCTTGGGCATGGAAAAGAGAAAAGGAAGAGAGGGTGAGGCATGGAGATGTGGGAGGAAGAGTTTAGAATTCTCAAAATTCAATCTCTTAAAATCCTAGGAGACCATCTCCTTAAATAAGACTTTCTTGATTCCAAATCGTTATCCAATCAGACTAAAAAGGTTAGATCTTATCTCGTAAGTTTTCTTACCTTTTAATCTGATTTTCTTTTCAAAAAATCAAACCTAATTGAAAATGCCATCTCTTCTTTTGGCAAGCAGATGGGTACGTCAGTCAGATAAGACAGACTGAATGGGTGCCTCTCATAAAAGAGGGCAGATAGTTGGGGCGCCAACACTTGGCGCCCCTTTAGGGTTTTCATGCAAGAGAATGGGCATGGCCCCTCTTTCTTTCTCCTTCCAGCCCAATGCAAGAGAGGGGGTGGGCCCCTCTCTCTTCCTCACACCAATCCAAGTTGGCGCCCCTTGGACTTTCCAAAAGAGAGGCATGGTGCCATCTCTTCTTTCCCATAATTCCACACATAATATTAGAAAATAAATGAAGAGATAATTTAGCCAACTCATTGATGTAATCCAATCCTCTTGAGCTCACAATTAGGCACCCAGCTAAACCTAAATGGATTTAGGTTAGGTTCAAGGCTATCGATGTGATCCAATCGAAGTTCAGAAAAGAATTAGGTTTAACTATGTGCTAGCATGGTTCTCTTAAACCCGATAGGTTTTCAATAAATCCTAACCCAATTAGAACTTCACAAGTTCAATTGATAAATTCAAGATTAAACCCTTAATATGTGACCCCATAGGTTCTATTCTATTTGGTAATGAGATATATTGTGATCTCTATCACAATATCATTGAAACTCTTTTCAATGGATTGGAATAATTTCAACTCTATCCGTCGATGATCATTGATCATCAAGACGATGCCCGATGAGTTCTACAATCCATCAGTGACACCTAGCAGTATGTAGTGGCAATCTAATAGAATGAAAGTGTGAATCCTTAGGTACAGTTATCGTATGATTTATTCCTTCTATCATGAGTTCCGACTTGATGGAGGTTATGGAGAACTCGTCAGATCCCATCATCAGTCATATATAAGATTGGCTTGACTCGAGTTCATTTGTGAATCCCGTGGAAACTCTTTTTTAATATTCACACTTGCTTTAGCCAAAGACTTTCTGAACTCAGTCTTGCAAATCATATAGGACTTCTCCTTTTCTATCAAGGTTAATAGATTTCATTTAGGTACATCCTACTTCAAACAGCAAATTTAAATCTACTGTAGCCAACATATACAGCAAGAGCCCAAATAGCTAGAGACCAAAAAAATATACAGTCAAATCTAGTAGCCTCGTTGTGAATAATTGATGACATCGCAGGCTAAAGGACCACTCACACCACTGTAGCATCAAGATAATCATTGACGAGTAAGTAGACATCTAAATAATTTTTTGTATTGGTCGTGCTCAGTGCAAGTTGTTTCCTAACAACCACCTATACTCTCACCCTAGTGTTGTGGAAAAATTCAGTGCAGGGGTAAAATGATAATTTTAAAATTTTTTCAAAATTATGATTTTACAGTAGAAAAATATTAATTAATCTAATTAATTAATATGAATTTATCCTACACTAGGATCTAAATATGATATATAGTATGCATGCATTTAAATTTGAAATTCAAATTCGAACAATAAACACTTTACTGTAATATGTTCAGAACATAATATCTTTGTGCGGGTAGTAGATCGCCGTAATCTGATCACCGTTGAGAGAGTCTGATCATCGTGATGCAGCCACACAGTGTGTCTGGCCTCTGTGGATCGTCCACACGAAGCTCTCGATCTGATCGACTCCTCATGAGTGCTAGCTCGTTGTAGAGCCTTTTTGACGGCCGATGCTGATCGAACTCCTTCGATCGATGTCTGTCGATTCTTCGGACACTCCAGATCATCAACAGATGTGCTTGAGAGGATGTTAAAGATCTTTCTGAGATTTTGTGGGCTCACGAGTAGGCTAAAACTCTAGGAAACTCATCGAAAACCTTGCACCCACTTTTCTTTTTTCTCTTGAAAGGATATGGACTTCCTTCTCACGTATAAGACTTCTCATGCCTTAGAATTTTTCTCCAAAAATCTTCTTCCTACATGCCCTACTCTTCTCCTCCTTTTATAACAACGTCAAACGTCTTATCCAAAAGAAAGGATAAAGATGAGTAATTACACATTTGAATTCAAATCAAATTTTGAATTCAAATGGACACCAACTCATCCCTTATCCACTAAAGGCGTGAGGCGTGGCTTAAATTGTGCATGGAGTAATTTCATGAGAAATATTTTTCTCATATAATAAATGGGGCATTAAAAAAGGGATAAGGCGCAAAGATTGATTACCCATTCAAATTCAAACTTTATTTTGAATTTGAGTGGCCAACCAATCATCCTTATCTATTCATTTGGCACATTAAAGTGAGGCATGGAGAGGGCTTAGCATGAGAAAAAAATTCATGAGAAGTTCCTTCTCATGAATTCAAATGGGTGCAATGGAAGTGAGGTGGCGCATGGAGATTGGGTCAAGTGGTTTAATTATTTAAACCAACCTAATTGAACCAAATAAGTTAGGTCCAATTAGACTAATTTAAACCCAACTTAATTAGGTTTAATTAGGCTCAATAAAATTCTAATCAAATCAGAAATTGACTAAGCCCAATCCCTGATCAAATCAGGATCAAACCATCTCGACGATTAGGTCAACTCTTAACCTAATCGGGTCAAACCCAACTGAATCCAATTCAATTGGACTTGATCCAAAAATAATTACTCAATCAAATTGAGTTAATTAACGATCAAATAACTAATTAAACCTCTCATAAATACTGAGTCTAAATTCGATGAGCAATCAGGCATCAGAATTCATCGATATATAACCCTGATCGAAACGTCCCAACCAGTGGGACTCTTGACCCCGGTACCCATAATGTGTGGAACTCGTGATCAGAAAATCCTGATTCTCGATCACTGAGTCCCAAACATGTAGGATTCTACACTAGCCATCAGATCAGATAGGAACCTCTAATGTGTGTGACCCCGCAGGTTCGAACCTAAGCCGGTAGCACAGGAACTAATTCTTGTACTAATCGAAGTGACCATCTAGCAATGGTACCTGACGTCCGGATAGGTCGAAGAGTCGCAATCGCAACACTTAGAATCTACATGAATATGGTTACTGTATAATTCATCCTTTTGACCCCTGTGTTTAGGACGACTCAGGGTTAAACTGTCAACCCTGATCAGATCATCCGAATCATGCTCAACTCAAACAGTCCTGTGACTCCTCACAAGGACTACCCTGGTCAAGATTTTGCTAAATTAAAACATGACTGTACACAGTTCTTAAACTAGAGTGGTCAATCCCATCTTGACACACGCACTGACAAGTCAAGTACTTGACTACACCCAGCAGCCTTCCGTTACTGAATTAAAAATTCAGATATTCCAGTGCCTAAGTGCAGTGAGTTGCTTGCAAGTCATCGTGACGGTCTCAGATCGGAGGGATATTTATACCCATATTCCATCGAAGCAAATCTTGATAGCAAAAATAGCTCCTGAGTTGGTCACATTCAGTACAGATGTGCCCTTATATCTCACCTGTATGCTATACCAGTATCTCCACACTCATTGGTTAAGAGGACAACCAACCTATATGGCACACAACGACCTATGCTTGATAAACATTATCGTCTTTAGTAACAACGTATCATTTGATCGTGAACAGATTTAAGGACTAAACAACAAATCCTCCTTTGTCGAGTCTAAATAGTCCTAAGGACTTCACCACAACATAGGAGTTCATTAGAAGAAAAAATATTTTGTGATAAAAATACCAAAATAATTTTTATTAATTCATAATTCATGTACAAATATAAAAAATGAGCACAACCGTCAACAGACTGACGATTGGCTTTGGGATACTATTTCCAACAATCTTCCACTTGGCCTAAAGCCAATCGGTGCAGTATCTAATATCCATCTTCGACTTGTAGTTGTCGAACTCCTTCACCGCAATGGCTTTAGTGAATGGGTCAGCCAGGTTCTCCTTCCGTCGATCTTCTGAAGATCGACGTCACCTCGATCCACAACTTCTCGAATGAGATGGTAGCAGCGTAAAATATGCTTCGTCTACTGGTGTGCCTTTGGTTCCTTCGCCTAAGCAATGGCTCCAGAGTTGTCACAGTAAAGCAGAACTGAACCAACAATGGAGGGTGCTACTCTGAGCTCGGTGATGAATTTTCTCAGCCACACCACTTCTTTGACAACATCTGATGCAGCGACATACTCCGCCTCGCAAACTGAATCAGCCATTGCGTGCTACTTGGAACTTTTCCAGCAGATAGCCCCACCATTAAGGATAAAAATAAATCCCGACACACTTTTGTTGTCATCGTGATCAGACTGGAAACTAGAGTCTGTAAACCCTATAAGTCTTAAGTCTGATTCACCATAAACAAGCTACTGATCCTTAGTATTTCTTAAATACTTCAGTATGGTTTTAACAACCTTCCAGTGATTCTCCCTGGATCAGATTGGTATCTACTCACTACCCCTAGTGAGTATGCCACATCTAGTCATGTACATGTCATGGCGTACATGATAGATCCCACTGTCGAAGCATATGGAATCCTACCTGTTGGGTATAAAATACCCACAGCCGGAACCCACGGCGGAACCGCCATCAGCAAGTGCAGCTCCGTCCGGGCTCCTACGGGAGCCGGGCTCCACCGCCATCAGCAAGTGCAGCTCCGCCCGGACTCCTACGGGAGCCGGGCTCCACCGCCATCAGCAAGTGCAGCTCCGTCCGGGCTCCTACGGGAGCCGGGCTCCATCGCCATCAGCAAGTGCAGCTCCGCCCGGACTCCTACGGGAGCCGGGCTCCACCGCCATCAGCAAGTGCAGCTCCGCCCGGACTCCTACGGGAGCCGGGCTCCACCGACGACATCAGTGCAGCTCCCTCCGGACTCCTACGGGAGCCGGACTTCGCCGCCAACATCAGAACAGCTCCGCCCGGACTCCCACGGGAGCCGGGCTCCGCTCTCAGTATCAACTGCTGGTAAGCTCAATCCGGACTCCTATCAGAGCCGGACTTCACCCTTAACTTTGTTTGCAGCGCAGCTCCGCCCGGACTCCTACGGGAGCCGGGCTCCACCGACGACATCAGCGCAGCTCCCTCCGGACTCCTACGGGAGCCGGACTTCGCCGCCAACATCAGAACAGCTCCCTCCGGACTCCCACAGGAGCCGGGCTCCGCTCTCAGTATCAACTGCTGGTAAGCTCAATCCGGACTCCTATCAGAGCCGGACTTCACCCTTAACTTTGTTTGCAGCGCAGCTCCGCCCGGACTCCTACGGGAGCCGGGCTCCGCCGACGACATCAGCGCAGCTCCCTCCGGACTCCTACGGGAGCCGGACTTCGCCGCCAACATCAGAACAGCTCCACCCGGACTCCCACGGGAGCCGGGCTCCGCTCTCAGTATCAACTGCTGGTAAGCTCAATCCGGACTCCTATCAGAGTCGGACTTCACCCTTAACTTTGTTTGCAGCGCAGCTCCGCCCGGACTCCTACGGGAGCCGGGCTCCACCGACGACATCAGCGCAGCTCCCTCCGGACTCCTACGGGAGCCGGACTTCGCCGCCAACATCAGAACAGCTCCGCCCGGACTCCCACGGGAGCCGGGCTCCGCTCTCAGTATCAACTGCTGGTAAGCTCAATCCGGACTCCTATCGGAGCCGGGTTTCACCCTTAACTTTGTTTGCAGCGCAGCTCCGCCCGGACTCTTACGAGAGCCGGGCTCCGCCGCCGACAGCAGTTGCAGCTCCGCCCGGACTCCTACGGGAGCCGGACTCCGCCATCAACATCAGAGCAGCTCCGCCCGGACTCCTACGGGAGCCGGGCTCGGCCCACGACCCCTACCGCCAGGAGGACCTCACCCGCACCTCAACAGAAACTGGGCTCCGGCCGTTACCGAGCTTCAATCGACAGATCCACGACCCCTGACAGGCCCTCAAAGCGGCCACGACCCTGCTCCACCTCCTGTGGCGGACTCCATGCAGTATCATCATTCCCTGACAAGCCGCAGCAGCCATAGCCACCCTGCTCCACTTCCTGTGGCAGACTCCGCACAGCTCCACTATCCCCTGGCAAGCCACAGTGACGGCCACGAACCTGCTCCACCTCCTGCGACGGATACCATGCAATTCTCCTGACGACGGACGCTGCTCCACCCCTCATAACAGATTCCACGTGGCAAGTTTAGGTGATGCCCACGTGTCTGCTCCATTATCTTTCGCAATCATTTCCCCTGACCGTGGGTGGCCCACTACCAGGCGGTTACAAACGTCGCCATTAGTCCGTTGCCTCCCCCGCCTATAAAAGGGGGACTTAGATACGTTATTCCTTAAGCCCTTTTGCCTTATCTCAAAACTCTGCTAAACTCTCCGTTCGAGCACTCCATTCTTGTTGAGGCAGAGAACTGACTTGAGCGTCGGAGGGTCTTGCCGGAGCAACCCCACCTCCGGTTTAGACTTCCCTTGCAGGTCCTGGCGGCGACCGCGGCTTCCTCAACTCCAGCTTCTCCGATGCAGGCGGATTTTTGCACCAACAGGATTGGCGCTAGAGGAAGGATCCTGTGTCTTCGCAGCACCCTTGTTCTTGAAGGAGCGCTCAACGGAGCCGCCTCCGGCCATCTCTCCGTCACCTACTCCTAATCCTCCCCCACGAGATCGACACCCGATGCCTCCGCACAGGGCATCCACCCGATGGTCCACGGCCTCCGCGGCCAGATCTCAGGCTCCGGCCTCCCCTCCCGTTTCTCAGCCAGCTCCTCCTCCCCCTCCGGCGACGGCGGTCGGCGCGGAGCAGTTTGACTTGCTAGCGCAGCAGGTCAAAGGCCTCATCGAGGCCGTGCAGGCAATGCAGCAGCAGCCGCCGCAGGCGTCGGCGCATCCGGAAGGGGCATCTCCGGAATGCCAGAACCCGACGGTGGGCGGGCCACCTGG